>NW_012123487.1:7929641-7935393 GCF_000951035.1 Colobus angolensis palliatus
GGATCACGAGGTCAGGAGATCGAGACCATCCTGGCTAACATGGCGAAACCCCGTCTCTACTAAAAATACAAAAAAATTAGCTGGGCGTGGTGGCAGACGCCTGTAGTCCCAGCTATTTGGGAGGCTTAGGCAGGAAAATGGCGTGAACCTGGGAGGCAGAGCTTGCAGTGAGCCGAGATTGCGCCACTGCACTCCAGCTTGGGCGACAGAGCTAGACTCCGTCTCAAAAAAGAAAATAAAAGCCAAAGATGTTGATCTCTTAGCAAAATGTAAATGACCAAGATTGATTCAAGAAAAAGTGAAAAAATGGAATGACCCAAATAAATACAATAGAAGTAATTAAAAAGATTTGCCATGTAGAAAGGCAGCAAAATCAGTCAGTTTCACATATGAGCTCCTCCTGACCTTTACAGAAAATAAAATTTCAAAGATTCTTAAATTCTTCCAAGTAATGAGAAGAAAGTGGAAATATTTCTAATTCATTTTTAAAGCTAGTATAATATATAGTTTAGACATTTGTCCCTGCCCAAATCTTATGTTGAACTGTAATCCCCAATGCTGGAGGTGGGGCCTGGTGGGAGCTGTTTGGATTATGTGGGCAGATCCCCCCACTTGGTCCTAGCTTCATGATAATGAGTCCTCATGAGATCTGGTTATTTAAAACTGTGTGGCACCTCCCCTCCACCCTATTTTTTCTCTCTCTCTTGCTCCTGCTTTCGCCATGTGATGCACCTGCTCCCCTTCACATTCCACCACGAATATAAACTTCCTGAGACCTCCCTAGAAGCCAAGCAGATGCCAGAACCATGCTTCCTGTACAGCCTGCAGAACCATGAGTGAATTAAACATATTTTCTTATAAATGACCCAGTGTCAGGGACTTCTTTGCAGTAATGTAAGAATGACCTAATACAACAACAACAATGTTAAAGCTGACAAATACACTATAAAAAGAAAAATATAAAATATAGTTTGCAAATATACATGCAAAAATTCCAAATAAAATATTTACAAATAGAATCTAGAAATATATCAAAAACTAAGTAGATTTTATTTTAAGAAGGCAAGAATGGTTCAGTATCTGGAAATCTATCAACATAAGTTATTACATAATTTTGTTTAAAGGGAACCATATGACTAAAACAGTAAATGCTAATAAGTATTTCAAACAATCAAATAGCCATTTCTAACAAAAATATAAGTGAAATAAGAAGGAAACTGCATAAATAAGATATTGATTTCCCCAAATCCAACACCTACTGATTATTCTGAGTTGTTAAACAAGAAAACTATTTCAATTAAAATCAGATATTACACAGGGATACCTGTTATTACCATTGCAACACTGGGAGATTTAAGGGAATGCAATAAGTTAATAAAGTGAAGTAACTAATATAAAGGCCATTGGTGAAACAATTGTGCATTTGAAAATTCAAATTATATGTAAAAGCTTCTTAGAAAAAAGATGGCATGGTATCTGCATAAGAAACAAACATAAAAAGAAAGTGTTTTCTTAGAAATAGAAATATGTAATATCCTTATATGATTATTCCTTCCCAACAGTAATTACACCTATAAAAATCTTAAAAAAAACTTTAAGATCAACCCCCCAAAATAGAGAAAACTAAAAAACAAAATTGACAAAGGCCATAAAAGACAAATGATAACCTTGACCATATTCTAAGATGAGAAGAGTTAATATCTTTAAAATGTCAATCTCCACAAAAGTGATGCATCAATTTAATGCATTTTAATCCCATCAGAATAACATTAGCATTTGGTTTGTTCATTTTAAAATTGAATACAATGAGCTTAAGATTCCTATGTAACAATATATTTAATGACAGCCAAGAAAAAGTGAAGAATGGTGGGAAAACATTTGACTTACATGAAAATAAAAATATTTTAAATTAAAATAAAACAAATAATGAATTAGCCCATGACATAAAATCAGGCCAGGAGAAGGGAGGACTCAAAATCCTCCAGAATACACAAACATTAGATGACAATGCTGGTATTTGTCTTCAGTGAGGAAAGCCAGTTTATTTAATAAATAGTGCTGACAAAACTGGCTATCCTCCTGAAGGAAAATAAAATTAAATTTCTTTGAATTTTTTATCCAAATGATACAGAAAATAAATTTAGATAGAACAGAAACCTAAATATAAAACATAAGACAACAAAAAATTGGGAGATTAAATGTACCATCTATAGGTAGAAGAAACTCTTTTAAATAATGTGAGAAATCTAGAAGAAGCTATAAAGAAAAGTATGTATTTGGCTATGGAAAACAAATGGCTCATCCAATGGCTATTCTCCTCTTTTGTAAGGAGAACTTTCTTGGGTAGGGCGTGGTGACTCACATCTGTAATTCCAGCACTTTGGGAGGCTAAGGCTGGCAGGCCATTTCAGGCCAGGAGTTTGAGACCAGCCTGACCAACATGGTGAAACCCTGTCTCTCCTAAAAGTACAAAAAAATTAGCCAGCTGTGGTGGCACATGCCTGCAGTCCCAGCTACTCAGGAGACTGAGGCAGGAGAATCACTGGAACCAGGGAGGAGGAGGTTGCAGTGAGCTGAGATCGTGCCACTGCACTCCAGCCTCAGTGACAGAGTGTGACTCCATCTCAAAAAAAAAGAAAAGAAAATTAGCCATATGTGAGGTCACACGCCTATGTAATCCTGGCTACTCTGCAGGCTGAGATGCACAAGAATTGCTCGAACCCGGGAGGTAGAGGTTGCAGTGAGCTGAGATTGCACCACTACACTCTAGCCTGGATAACAGAAAGAGACTCTGACTCAAAAAATAAAGTAAGAGAAAGAGAGCTTTCTCACTGCCCCAGTACCTCTGCTTTCTACCTTTGAACACAACCATGTGAAAACACCATGTCTGTATTTTAGAAGCTGTCTTATGTCTAGCAGTCAATATTTAGACTCAGGATGAAAAGCTAAAACACTTACATGAAAAAGCAAAAGGATGAATGGAAAGGGGATGAATCCATGATGTTCCCTCTAAGCCAAGGAACTATCTTAGAATTTAACATCCAAATACCTTGTTGGTAAGATTTTTAAAAAATCTTCTTTTTTGGAAACTGTTATTCAATTACTTGAGTAAACTTTTTTTTCTAGTTGATCTGACTAATATAAGTACTTAAAATGTACAGCAAATAGCTTAAAGTCAGTTTTTGTTTTCAAAATGGCAGCACAGAATCAATCTGGCTTCACTACCCACCCCAACCCACAACAGAAAAACCAACACCAAATAAACAGCACTGAGATTATCAACAACATTATCCCAGAATGCAAATATAAAGATGAGACAGTTTCCAGGGCCACAAGTAAGTAAAAAAACGTTGAGCAAATGATAAGGGAATTGGACTTCTAGACCTGTAATGCCCCTCTCACCAGTCATCTTGGCACCAAGCACATGGGAAGTCTGCCTCTAACTCATGGTTTCTACACTAGAAAAAGTGAGGTCATGGCAGATGGCCAGTTTCCCCATCATCTTGGGTTCCCTGGCAGGATATCTGTCCCTGCTTCAACACAGTAAAGCTTTCCTAGGGCCTAAAGGGAAAAATATTCCTTAGGATAGGCAGACACAAAATGTGGAGGTGGGACTACCATCCTCAGCCAGGGAAACTCTGCTTTGTAGCTCGGCCAAAGGAGACGCCAAAACAGAGTGGTTGTTCAACAGCATCACCCTGTAGGAATTACTTTACACAGCTTCCCTGCTCATGAACCAGTCTTCCCACACGGCCAGGATACTATCTGTTTGGGACCTCCCCCATTCAGGTCAGGCAGCGCTCTGTTTCCTAGAGCACAGGCAAAGCTGGCTTTCAGGCGCCATCTAGTGCCAAAAAAGAGGCAGCAACCTAGTGGGGAAAAAAGAAAAGGCATTCATTAGGTAAATTACAAAGACTCTAACCAAATGTATCCAATTATGAAACAAACAAGCCAGACAGAAGAGACTGGAATGAATAACCAATCCTTCAATGCACATACATAAATGTACATCCACAAGAAACAACAGCAAACAGGGAATCATGACCTCTCCAAATGGATAAAACAAGGAACCAATGAATGACCCTAATGAGCACTATGTAAGCTCTCTGACCAAGAATTCAACATAAAGTAAAAGTCAAGTGATAGATTTGGGAAAGTTGAGCCATAATATAAAAAGAGTTCTTAAAAAATAATAAATGTGGAAAATATATAAATAGGTGGAAATATGAACAAAATGTATGACTAGAGTTTTTACAAAAGGGCAAGTGCCAGTGACCTGTAAACATATGAAAAGGTTCCTAGACTTCCAAGTAAACAGGGAAATTAAAATTAAAATGGCAATTATATGATTTTACATACAGCCAATTGGAACATTTAAAAATGTATTAGCCATTTGTCATAGAGATTTGCAGAAAAGGATTCTTCTATGCATTGATAGTGAAAATGTTGTTATAACCTCTTTGAAATAACAATCTGGGAAAATCTATGAAAACTTAAAATTCTCTTTGATCCAGTAATACAACCCCTTGGAAACTCACCCATAAATATGAAAGGGTAGATGTAGAAGAATGCTTAAAACAGCATTATTCAAAATAGTAAAGTTCTCAAAACAAAACTTCACACCTTGGAATATCATGAAGCCACTAAGAGAAATGAATTAGAACTGCTGCAATTTACTCAGAGTTTTCCATGATCAGGGACAAAAGCAAGGTGTCCGGTCACATTACATTATAATAGGTTTGAATTTTATTTTAAACAACCACCACCACAAACAAGTAAATGCCCTGTATTTTCAACTCCAATATTTAAGATAGCTCTCTACAGGCACCCCAGGGCCTGTTCCATCACTCTTAATATATAAGTAAATCATTAGAGCATTAATGATATAAAATACACACCTGAATTATTAACTAGTTATCTTGGTTTTGCCAGAGCAGATGCAGATTAGAGGATATGGCAGTGTACAGGTTGAGAGAAGGATAAGAGGACAGTGAAGAATAAAGAAAATGACTACCTTGGAAAATAATACAATTCTCTTTACAGATAATATTATATGTGTGCATATGAAGATATGCTATTTTGTGTTCACATATTATTTATTAGAAAAAACAGAATTTAGTTAATTCCTACATATTTTTGGGTGGCCATAATATATTGTTAACTGAATAAAAGGACACCCAGGGTAATGAGAATATGATGCCGTTTTGATGTTTTATTTAAAGGAAATCAAAACCTTCTGTGTGTATATGTGGCTGTATATGCACAGGTGTATATGGGTGAGTGCATGTATAAGGTGTGTATGTGTGTGTAGGAGAGGAAATTAAGTGAGAAAAGATAAAAATAATTTTGTAAACCCTCCTTATATTGTTTATCTTGTTACCACAGTTAGATATTGCTTTTATAATTTGGAAAAGGTCAAATGAATAAATTAGAATAAAAAGTTTATTTGTTTTAATTATACTTTACGTTCTAGGGTACATGTGCACAACATGCAGGTTTGTTACATATGTATACATGTGCCATGTTGGTGTGCTGCACCCACTAACTTGTCATTTATATTCGGTATATCTCCTAATGCTATCCCATCACACAACAGGCCCCAGTGTGTGATGTTCCCCACTCTGTCTCCAAGTGTTCTTATTGTTCAATTCCCACCTGTGAGTGAGAACATGCAGTGTTTGGTTTTTTTGTCCTTGTGATAGTTTGCTAAGAATGATGGTTTCCATCTTCATCCATGGCCCTACAAAGGACA
>NW_012123487.1:7937067-7996788 GCF_000951035.1 Colobus angolensis palliatus
GCCAATACCTAGTTTATTGAGAGTTTTTAACATGAAGGACTGTTGAATTTTCTCAAAGGCCTTTTCTGCATCTATTGAGATAATCATGTATTTTTTTGTCATTGGTTCTATTTATGTGACGAATTACATTTATTAATTTGCGTATGTTGAACCAGCCTTGCATCCCAGGGATGAAGCTGACTTGATCATGGTGGATAAGCTTTTGACAGGCTGCTGGATTCAGTCTGCCAGTATTTTATTGAGGATTTTCACATCGATGTTCATCAGGGATATTGGTCTAAAATTTTCTTTTTTTTTTGTTGTGTCTGTGCCAGGCTTTGATATCAGGATGATGCTGGCTTTACAATACAAGTTAGGGAGGATTCCCTCTTTTTTATTCATTGGAATAGTTTTAGAAGGAATGGTACCAGCTCTTCTTTGTACCTCTGGTAGAATTCGGCCGTGAATCCGTCTGGTCCTGGACTTTTGTTTGGTTGGTAGGCTATTAATTACTGCCTCAATTTCAGAGCCTGTTATTGGTCTATTAAGGGATTCAACTTCTTCCTGGTTTAGTCTTGGGAGGGTTTATGTGTCCAGGAATTTATCCATTTCTTTTATATTTTCTAATTTATTTGAGTAGAGGTATTTATTCTCTGATGGTAGTTTGAATAAAAAGTTTTAAGTGCTAATATCTGAGTAAGTTAATAGGAATGAGGTTCCTAATGTGTAATGGAGATTATATTTAGGAGATAAGAAGTCAATGTATTTTCAGCCTTAGAAATCCCTAACTGTTGTTGTCCAGAGCCTGGCATCACCAATTGCTTGCATGTCTTCTTAGGCATGCTGGGGAAGCTGCCAGTCAGTATCTAGGACAATTCCCACACCCCGCATGGCCAGGAGCTAGAGACCTGGACTGGTGCTAGGAGCCAGATAGGGAGAGAAGCCTGAGGCAGTCGTCCTTCTGCTTCTCCACTTCCTATCTGAGGAAACATGGAGCTGCTGAGACAGCCAATGAATTTGCAGAGAGACCTAATGTTAGAGAAAGGAGGGGCAGCAGACAGGAATTTGAGACACAGACCCCAGCAGTAGATACCACTCATCACCCCCAGCCAAAGGTAGATGGGGCCTTTCAAACTCAACAGTTACCAACCCAAAGAACAGAACAAGCAAGTTACTCTGACGCCAGAAAATGTGAAAATGCAGAGAAAAAAGCTAGGATCGGGTTCCTCTTCACCCCAGGTCATGAGGTCACAAACACCTGTATGCCAAGGAGCAAAAAAATATGTGACTGGGCACTTTACCTGCAGACACTGAGTATGTATGTGAAATACTAATTAAAGATACTGGGTTGGCCTGAGTCTCCTGGGCTGGATTCAGTCTATTCTGCCTTGCTTCAGTGGAAAGATCAAATCAGTTAATTAAAAAAAAATTCTCACATTGTTTTTATTATTTAAATGCAGTAAAAGTGAAATTGAAACCTGGTTACAGAGATAAGTATTGTAAGACAGGCTTTCTATTTTTGACAGAAGAGAGATTTTAGAGCAGGTGAGTACTGGGCACTAAGGGTGAAGGTGGGTGGGTATCTCCAAGTCAGGAGAGAGCAGGGAAAAGGGAATATCCAGACGTAAGCCAAGTTTTTCCACTTGACAATTTGCCTTTGGCCTATCCTGTTTGTCTTTATCTGGGCTCAAATAACTAGAAGCTGAAGTCAAGAGGCTTGTCCTTTGTTCTGCAGACAGAGCACAGTCCAGCCCAAGCAAGAATTATATTAGAATCTATTATGGAGAAAACAGAGGGAGAGAGAAGGTGTACTTTTGTGGAGGTGTTTTCTTTCAAAATTCTTCTGCGTGATCTTTTTTCCCAAATGTAGTTCCAGGGTGTTTATGAGTTCCTTTAAAATGTTTTCTTCTTTTATTATTTCTTTTTTCTTCTTTCCTACTCTAAGCATGCTTATTTTTATTGATTTTGGACTTCAACCACCCTGGATTTTGTGGGAAATGAAGAGAGTTAGAAAAGTGAGTCAATAAATTGAGTGCTAGGACAGAGGAAAGACATTTAACAGAGGATTATTGCCAACCTATTTGCCTAAATTCTCAATTTACTGTGCTAGGGATTTGGTTTAAGTAGTGGATCAAAGTGTTCAATGATTTTAGGAACGCACGTGCAGATGCCACTCACTGGAATGTGAACATTTAAAATATGGGGTTTTTGATTCAACAAATATTTATTGAGCAATAAATATAGCCAGCTACTACTGAAATAGCAGTGAAAAGAGAAAAACAACAACAAAGAACAGATACTGTGTACCTGGTCCTATGGAGCTTTACTTTTATGTGGGGAAGAACAATAATCATCAAATAAATGAAACATAACGTGGCAGATGTTATCAACCATTATGAAGGAAAAACAAGGTTAATGGATTAGATAGTGACTACCAAGGAGGAGAGAGAGGCTGTAACCATTTTTAAGAAGTCTTCTTATGGGCCAGGTGCAGTGGCTCACACCTGTAATCCCAGCACTTTGGGAGCCGAGGGGGGGTAGATCACTTGAGGTCAGGAGTTCAAGACCAGCCCTGGTTAACATGGTGAAACTCCATCTATACTAAAAATACAAAAATTAGCTGGGCATGTTGGCAGGTGCCGGTAATCCCAGCTACTTGGGAGGCTGAGGCAGGAGAATTACTTGAAGCTGGGAGGCGGAGGTTGCAGTGAGCTGAGTTGGTACCACTGCACTCCAGCCCGGGTGATGAAGCAAGACTCCACCTCAAAAAAACACAAAAAAACAAAAGTAGTTCTCTTCTGAGAAAGTGACTATTTATTTATTTATTTATTGAGATGCAGCCTCAAATTCCTGGACTCAAGTGATCTTCCTGCCTCAGCCTCCTGAGTAGCTGCGGCTACAAGCAGGCACTATCATATGCGGCTAATTCTTTACTCTGTTTTATTTTTACATTTTGTAGAGACAGGATCTCACTATGTTGCCCAGTCTGGGTAGGTGACATTTTAGAAGAGACCAAAATATAGTAGGGAACCAACCACTGTGATGTTTAGAGGAGCCCTTTGTCAGGCAGAGAGACCAGCAAGTACAAAGGCCCTGAGGCTAGTGTGCCTGGCAGGAGGGGTTGAAGCAGTGTAATCATTGGGGAGTGGTGGCTCAGTTGGCCATGGGCAGGTCAGAGCAGAATCTTTGAAGCCACTAGAAGGATTTTTTTTCCCAAGTTGATATAGGATGCCATGAAGTTTTGTTGAGCAGAACAGTGAAATAAACTGATCTATGTTTTAACCAAATTGACTTTGCTATTGTGTTGAGAATAGATTAACAAAAAACCCAGAAATTAGATTTTGAGGAGAAAGGATAAATACTGAAATAGTCATTTTGGAAGGTGGGGAGGCAAACTGGGTTGCAATGTGTAATAGGATTGTTGGAGCACCATGAACCCACTTCAGGTGGTGGTCACACATTTCAAGTCACAGAAGTCAGGATGGTTACATGTTTTGTCAATTCATGTCCAGCTTCTCATAGCCAAGCACAAAACAAACAAAAGTTGAATTCAACGAAGGTGACATTCTGTCAGGCAAGTATACAAGAAGAAAGAGAGGCAGCAGTATTAGGGGACTGTGTGAGGCCGTCATTATGACGATGAATCGTATTTTAGTACATTGGGTGAGCAGGGAAGTGAGAATGTGAAGAGAATGAAAGGCTAAAGTTGCTAGGATCTCTTTCACCACTAAAATGAAGCATCTTTGGATTGTGTATGAAAGAGATGAAAGTGAAAATAAATAAAAAGAGGTGGTCACAAAGTGGGATACTTCAAATGGAGTTGTTGAGATCTGCACTAGGCAACAACAGGATCTAGGATATAACCTGGGAGAAGGTGGCCAAGGGAGGTGGAAACAAAATCATTAGACATCAGGAGGTCAAGACACTGAGAGTGAGGATAACAAAAGGATTTTCCACAGTGTCAATCGACATGGATATCACAATCACCAAGAATGATCGCAGAGTACTGGTGGAGAGTCAGTGAGCTACTTGCTACATTTTCACAGAATGAGGAGATGTGACCTCAGTGTCTGCAGAAGATGGGGGTATTAATAGGAGTTTGCCACATGGCATGAACTTCGAAGAGCTAGAATTTTGTGTGTGTGTGGGTGGGTGGAAAGAGGTAATACTAACTTGGAAATATCAACAAGCAACAAAGGAGAGTGTCTACCACATTTTCTGATTTATGAGATAAAAGAAAGAAACATTTCACCATTTTTAGAGATTACAAGGAAAGCACTATTGGAAGTGCAACCAGGTTTTAATTATAGCAAGAAGGTAATGGAAACATTTAAAGAAGAATTAAGATGAGTTTTCAGGAATTCCAGAGAGCTCATTGGAAGGATTTGAGGGAGAAGGGAGGCGTGGAAGGTTGTTCCAGATTAGGGGATGTTCAAAGCAATATGAAAGAGTTCAGGTGATGAGAGATGAATTGTGGTTCTTGGGAGTGACTGAAGTAAACAGGAATGTTGGGCATTTTAGTCCTGAAATAAGATTTTGCTATCAGCAGAAAGGATTACTCAGCCCCCTCACATGTCGGGAAGCCTCCAGGGAAGTATAGAGAGGTGAGAAGGAGGATTTAAGAGTTGGTCATAAAAATGCCAAACAGGAAAGGTTTAGATTTACTCAAAATGCCTGATTACTTAACACAGAGCTGCATGTTCAGTACTACAATTTACTAGTAGAACCCTGGAGTAAATGGTCCAAATAAACTTACCGTAATGATGATGACCTTCATATTATCACCAGGTATTCAGTGCTCATCATGCTAAGTGATTATATCTACTATTTCATTTAATTTCACAAACAGCATTGTAAGTTGGTACAATAATCTCTATTTCATAGTTTAAAAAAAAGTCAGCCAAAGTTTGAACTTAGAGCTCTCTGACTCCAAAGTTAATGTTGAACAATGGTAAGGGTATGGAATTTTGGACAAGTTTTGGGTAGAGATGAAGTGAAAGTCTGGTTTTGGCACTAAATTCACCTCCACAAATATCAAGTGTCCATATTTCAGCAGTGCACTGAAATGAGAAAGATAAAAAAAACTTGGTCTTAGAGAATCTTGAAATCTATTGGACAGAATAAGTACAACAAAATTACAGTCCATTATGACTTATGCAAAGATAAAAATGCTCCTGTCCAGACAGAGGTAGTACAGAGGAAGAAATGCCTAACCCTGTATCAGGAAGGTTTTGAGGGATGAATCAGAGTTGTTTAGGCAGACAAAGTGTTAACACGATTAAAGACACAGGTGGATTCCTTAGGGCTTGACTAGAAAGAGGGGCCCAACATTTCAACATTTCAGAGGGAAAAGGGAAGAATTAGTGAAGATATAGTCATGTGTATGGAGGGGGCAATGAAAAAGCTAAAGAAAAACTGTACCTTGGATTTATATAAATTGTATAATCTTTCACATAAAAGCAGAGGCCAATAAGAAAAAAATTAGAACTGTTCAGAGTTTCTCATATCTGTAATCATCACAAGTAGGTCTTATCCCCATTATACAAATGACAAGGAAAGAGACAGATGTCCAAATATATTTGACTCAAAAGCCCATGTGCGCTCTGCCTCCCACAAAGGAGAATCTCAAATATATACCACATTGCATATAATTCATTTGGCCAAGTTAGGAACAGTATCAACAAAGAAGCTGGGAAAGAAAAAAAATAAAAACAAAAAATGAATCACATAAAGATACAGAAGGATTCTATAGGTAAAGATACAGATTGCCAAAAATTCTCATTCATCATCATGAACACTTAGTCTAATTTGATTAAGTGCCAAGAATACAAAAAGGCTTACAACACCCTCTATATCTTGTGTTAGAAATAGACTACATATATGAAAAAATTTTTTTATTCATTCATTATTTCACAAAAATATATATATTTATTTAGGAGTTCATATGTGCTGAACCAGTTGCTGGTCACTGTGAAATATAAAAATGAGTAAGACAGATTGCCCGCTCTGTAGGAACGCACAGTTAAGTAAAGGAGACACAAACAAACAAGTCATAGATATATGGAAAATGCTCTAAGAAAGTTCTTAGCTCGAGGGACACTTTATACAGACTTCAGAGAGAAAAAAAAATGTGAGTTTTTTGACAAATGGTAGATACTCCAAAAGGCTATGGCTTGAAGTGTTGCCCAGCGGATGTGAGTAGAAGGGAGAATGTCTGGTTACTTTTTGGTTTCTGAGTTTTGGCCTAGTCAACTAGAGAGTCAAAAAGGAGGGATCTGGGTATGTTTACGTTTATCTGCCCCAGGTGATTCCTCTGAAGAGACAAAATCGGGAAGCATGAGTTAAGACAGTGGCTTTTAACCACAGGTACACATTAGAATCATTTAGGGAGCTTGGAAAAAGTGCTGCCTCAGCTCCATTCCAGTCCCATTGAACTAGAGTCTCTGGAGGTGGGTCTCATGCACTAATATTTTTAAAACACAGCCTAGGTAATTCTAATGGTCAAAATGGAAACCCTTGAGTTAACAGGATTTGCAGAGAAAAGGATAGTCAAAACAGGAGGCTAAGAAACAGTACAAATGAAAGAGGCGCCCTAGACCTGGTGGGAGATGCAAGAAAAAATATGTTGTAACATTACACAGCCCTCTTAAAAACATGTGGTCAACTGTTAAATGTCAGAGAAACATCAACACGGTCCCTGGATTTGAGAATCAGAAAGTAGCTAGTGACCCTGATGAAAACAGATTCAAAAGATAGTGGGACAAAAGCCAGATTACAATGGATTGTGGCATGAATGAAGGAGAGAAAGTGAAGAAAGAATATAGATGATTCTTTCAAGAAAGTTGTTTTGAAAGGAAGAATGAGAGGGTGAAAGTTCGAAAAGGATGAAAAGTTGGTTAATAAAAGATAATTGGTAAAAGTTGGAGAACCTGAGACCTAGAGCAAGTTAGGAGAAAAGTTAAGTTCTCCCCCTAGTAAAAGGCTTATAGAAGGATGTGGATAGAGAGAAGTTTATACCTTAGGGGCAGGAGGGAAACCTGAAGGAACTCATGACTGATGAAGCCAAAAAGTGGTGGATAATTCAAAGAAGCTAAGGAGAAGGGAATTGAACTAAAGGGGGGATACAAAGACCTGCTGAGTGCAATTAAGGACACCGCCTTAGTAAGAGATTTTAAAATGAACTAATTGTGCATATTTATTCAATACATTTCTGTAAAATGGGTATGGAAGCGAAACACTTCTATACAGAACCCAGGATAAATGAATTGGTTTGGGACAGGTGAATTATGGAATAAGTAAAGCAGACAAAAGTTAGTACTATCAGCATTCTTCTCTTGTAATATTAGGTACCATATGAATGATAACAGAAGAAATCTTCCCAGAGCCAGTGAAAGAGGGAAAGTCTTCCAGGGAAAACATGAGATGGAAGAAAGGAGAGTTAAAATTTTAGGCTTAAGAGAAGGAGCTCACCCCTGTAATCCCAGCACTTTGGGAGGTCAAGGCAGGAGGATTGCTTGAGCCTGAGAGGTTGAGGCTGCTGTGAGCCATGTTTGCATCACTGCACTCCAGCCTGGGTGACAGAGTGAGAGACCCTGTCTCCAAAAAAGAAAGAAAGACATAAAGAAGTGTCAACCTCAATGTCAATGGTGGTAGTGCTCAGACCACAAACACATCAGGTAAGCTGCCAACAGTGACCATTTTGATTACAGCAGACCACTTATGAGCACAGAAGAGAGGAAATAGGCAAGGCTCAATTGTTGAAGGGCCTTGGGTGATGGAAAAAGGAGATCTACACGGAATTCTACCCTAATGAAGAACCACTGTTTGTTTTTGATAATGGAAAGTGGTGTGCAAAGTTGCATTTTAAGGGGGTTAATTTGGCAGCAACCTGTATTGTGCATCTGCATTTTAGAGTTGGTCGAAGTTTAGATTTTTGTTTTTGTTTTGGCTTTCATTATTGAGCTTCTCTAATAATTTATTCTCCCATTTTTCCACAATTTTCATTATTTAGCACCTCTTAGATTGTTTTCAAACTTAATTCCCTTTGCCTTCTCTGCCTCATTCCACAACTATGGAAAATTCCTCCTCCTTAGGCATCAGTTCTACTTCCATTTCTATTTATCAGCTGGGATTTTTTCTATCCTTTTAAAACTCCCTCTTCTTTCCTTTATCCTCCTAATGCAGGTTTCCACCTGGACCCTCCACTCCTTTTTGTCTTCTTCAGCAGGCATTTTCCCTCTATGACTCAACCACCACCTCTATACAGGTGACCTGAATGTCTATACCTCCAGCCATTACTGCTATCCTGAGTTCCAGACCCAAATTTTCAAATTCCTATGATAAACCTGCACATGCATTCCCCATGTGCCTGAAACTCAGTGTTTCAAAAACAGAATTATCATATTACTTACAATAGTTTCATCTCCAGGAAAGTTTTCTCTTTTTAAATTTTTGTCTCCTAATAACATTAAATCTGTGTTTTTGTAGTAGTCCTTTAATTGACTTTCTTGATTCTGGTTTTTCATTGCTTTGATTTGAGCTATACACCTTTGTATAGGAAAAAAACAACTGTTTTTCTCTATATTCACACTCCATGCATCAGTGACCAAACGTGTGGGATTTTCCCCACACTGAGCAATTTTCCAATTCTCTGCAGACACCAACTCTATGTCTTATAACCCAATTCAATTCTGACACCAACCAGAGTTAGCATGGACCCCATGGGTTAAGAACTCAGTTTCACAAGACTTTCTTCTACTCTTCAGGTGCCAATTGCAATTAGTAAGTCCCCAGGTTACCTATAACTTCTATCTGACTTGGCTACAAATTGGATGTTCCCATGACCCTCTCCTCAGATTTGATAATTTGCCAGGGCATTTCACAGAACGCAGGAAAACAGTTTACTTACTAGTGTTAATTTATTGCAGAGGGTATTTTAAGGATACAGTTAAACACCCAGAGGAAGAGATATTTACATCAAGGTCTGGAAGGGCCCCAAAACACGGAATCCTCTGTGCCCCACCCTCCCAGCAAGTAGATGTGTTCTCCAACATGAACCCTATAGTTCAGGGATTTCTACGTCGACTTCATCACATAGGCATGTTTGATTAGTAATCTCCAGCCCTTCTCTTCTTGCCAGAGGATGGGGTGCAAGAGCTGTTGTTCCAAGCTTCTAATTATAGTTTGGTGTTTCTGGTGATCAGCCCATATCTAGGAGCTCACAAAAATTGCCTTATTACAATAAATGATGCTCCTATCAGCCAAAAAATTCTAAGGGATAGAAACTCTGTGTCAGGAACTGGGTCAAAGACCAAATATTAGAACAAAAGATACACCCAGCACCCCTACTGGTCAGGAAATTACAAAGATTTTGGACACTCTATGCCAGAAGCCGGGGCAGAGACCAAATATTTAATTTTTGTTATGTCACAACCTTACCAGATAAATCTTCCTGAATCAGAATTTGATTCATATTCTCCAGCTGGTCCCATCCTTAGCCTTCCTGGCCTCTCAAGCTTTAATGGACCTTCCATTGTTCATTGATTCAAGTTCAAAAGCTTAAACTTCTGACCTCTGCAATCTATCCCCATCTATTCCTCAAATCATTTGTTCTTTAGTAGCAATAATATTTCTGTTGATCTTTATGGTTTTCTGCATTGTTTTTGTGTCCTGAATTGAGTTCTATTAACCCCTAATCTTCATTTTGTTTGCTTGTTTATTTAGCAAGTAAACAGTTTTCAACATCTCCTGTAATTCTAACAGGAGGTAAGTGATTCCCACCTGGTAATTTACCTGCCTTACAGGTAATGTGTTCTTTGTCTACCCCAAACACAAGCTGCTCCATCTCCACACCCAACTCCCAAACATGATAGTTTCCTGAAGGTAAATGTGACCTTGCTCATAAAAGTGCACTTCTTTTTATTTATAATCATTTTTTTTATAAGAGACTATGCTCTGCTAGTACTTTTTGGTCTACTGTTTTTTTTTTTTTTGGTTTTGTTTTTTTCCTTCCTTTAACATAGGCTTTCTGGGCAGGTAATCTGTGAGGCAGACTGCCATGTCACTCACTACCTTCTTACACAAATTACTGCACACATAGTGAATGGTATACTCTGGGGCCTCTCCTGGCTTCTTACCCTTTCTGCTTTCACAACAGTTCAGTCTCTACTTTCCTAAGTATGAAAGGATTTCTTTATGTGTGCATGTATTTGATGCCCAAGGCCCTAGTCTTTAGCTAGAATTTTAAAGCTGGCTCATGCTTCTGTGTTATGTGAAGAAATAATTCAGGATGCACCTACAAGGTTTCTGTACTCTGCAGGGTCCGGAAAGAAAGGAAGTGATCTGATGGAAGTTCTCCTGGGTCTGGACACCTTTCATTGCACCAAGGCTGTTGTCCTCTGAGAGTTTTATATTAAACTTTCTTTTATCCAACTCCCCTGGTTGATTTTCTAATCATCTGAGTTTTAATAAATATAATTTCCCTTGTTTGTTCTGCCTGTAAAATACATTTTTTACAACTGTTTGAGTTTTACAGCTTAAATATTTTGGCCTATTCTTTCTACTAAATTTTAAACATTGTTTAAATTATCACTTTTTCTAGAAATTACATGTTGCTTCCTGAGGATTTTAAAAGAGAATAAGAACATAGTAAATATGAACTAATTTGCAAAACACCAGTTGATATTGTAACATTTTATGCATAATTTTTTTTCTTCCCTTCTAACATGATTGGAAGCTTCATGTAGGTAATCATCAATCATATTTTATATATTATTTTGTATCCATCACTAGCACCTAATTAGGCCATGGAGATAGTAGACAGTAAATATTTGTTGGCTTTTTGGTTCAGAAACACAATCAACCAGTGTTGAAAATGGACTTTTCATAACCTTCAGCTTCAAAGAAATCATACTAATTTATTGAACTTAGAATTTAACCAAACCTCATTTTTTTTATTGCTTCCTAGAACAAACTTTTGGTTCTCTCCACCTCTCCAAATTTGAATGAAATTCTGTTGGTTTGATCTTGACTGTTATCTAGATCTCCACGTTAATAGGAATGAAGTGTTAACTTGCCCTACTTATTATTAATGATTTCATCTAGTACCATACAGCTAGGAAATAATGAATAATCTTGTCCCTTGAATTTATAATAAATACATTTCAACTATCTTCTATACAGAGGCTTATCTGTAATTTTTAGAGCTCAGACTAAAGCTACAGGCTCTTTGGAAGGTGTGTCTGTATACTTTCAAAATGTTTGATTAGGGAAGTTACTCAAAAAATATATCTTTTTGCTAATAAATAAAAGTATAACAATGAATCCTGGAAGGAAAAATTGGAGATGAATTTAGAATGTTGTATATGCAATTGAAATTTTGAGTTAACAATTTAGGTAGTATTAAGGCAAAACACTTGAAAAGTCCACATGAAATCCATGTCAAATAATTGTTAGGAAATAGAAAAGGTATGTTAATATGCATGACATCTTCATGTAACCAAGTCATTTCTTTTCTGATCTACTCTGAACTTCAGAATGGGGACAAGATTTAAACTTCAGAATATAAAGAAGCTGTTTAAAAAGCAATAAAATTTGCATGAAAATTTTATTTAACTTAAAGTTGAATCAATATGAAATAATATTCATTGCAAGTAAGTCAAATCATAAATATTGTAATGCCTCTGCTAATCCTTTGCTTGCTGCCATAAAGTAGACATGAAAAATAAAATAAAAAGGCAAATATTTGTTCTCACAGTTTATTCCTATTAAAGGAAAAAAAATTTAAATACTAAAAAGTGAAATAATAAAATAAAAAACATCCCTCAAGATTAAAAACAGAAGACATATCACAGGGCAATATTTATTTGCAAACATATTCTTTGATCTAGTCCTGTGTTTAACCATATGTCATTCCCTTCTTTTTTCCCTCCCTCCCTTCTCTCCCCAAACATGGCTGAGCATCTTCTGCATGTCAGGCTCTGTGCAGGATATAGGGTGACAAAGAAGAACAAAACCCAGCTTTTGACCTCAAGTGCAAAGCATAATTAAAATCTTCAAGAATCCTCATTTGACAGCTCAAACACCCCAACACCAAGAGCTGGAAGAAGGGGATTGTCTCTCCTCACTAATGATCTTTGGGTTCTTAGAGGACTTTTAGTCTCATCCATGGTGTCTCCCAGTCATAAAACCTGTTGATTATGGATTGTAGCCTGCCCTATACATCTATACTGGACATCTTCATGGAACCAAGTTAATTTTTCTAATCCAGCTTGAGCTTCAGAATGGGGACAAGATTTAAATGAAGTGAACTATTTAGGAGGCAATAGGGGCATTACTTATGTAGCAATACTAAACAAGACAAAGAGATTAAATCAGAACTCAAACTTTAGATTATGTTGTTTCAAGGTCATTTTCATTAGTCTAAAATATTCTGAACTTCACCAATCACTAAGTGTTGTTACTCCTGAAGTCTTGGGAAACAATGTGGATCAACAAGACTTAGAATTAAATGAAGGAAAATCTAGTGTGGGTAAGGAATGTGTATCTTAAGGGAAATAATGGTACTCCCTAAAGTTATCATGACCTACATGTAAAGAAATTGTGTAATTCCTGGCACACAATAAGTGATCAATAAAAGTTTTTAAGGGAAATATCTATGTCAAAATGACGTATAGCTTTCAGAAGATAGATGTGGGAAACTACCTTCAAAGATATTTCCATGCCAGTGACTGTGGCCCAGTCTGAGGAGACAGGTGTCCTCTTATTTCCACACCTAGGTCAGTGTTTGTATGTGTGAGGGGTTTCAAGAGATTATTGTGTTTCCATTTTTCGACTTTTATTTCAAGAATGGTATGTCTGGCTGCCTTGCTCCTCTTGGCCCTTCTGGTTCTGGTATCATAAGTTGTATGAAAGGAAACTGAGGACTCTGCTTCTACTTTCTTCCTTATTGGAAAGATCTGCCAGGTTTACTCATTAAGGGATAGTGATGTTCCAGGTGGGCTGCAAGGCTAAGTTTCTTTCCTTTATCTGAAGTGTTTTTAACCCTGTCCTTGGATCCAGATTTTAAGACTACATCCATGGGAGGTTTGACATTGACACTGGAATCAAGAGTATTGCCATTCTTCTGATTCTAGTTCCTGAAATGTTATATCGTACTTTCTAAGCCTCTCCATAACCATTCTGTGCTGAAATAATGAAGGCTTTAAAGCAAAGATGCCAGCCTAGTTCAACTCCCAAACACGGAGCTCAGATTAGAGACTGTTTGAAAAGGTGAGTAACCTTAGTGCTGGTGACTTTAAATTCTGAAGTTGCCTATGAGGAGTGTCCAGAGTCTGACTAAACCTGACAGTTTGCTTATTCCATATGAAAACATTAGGTGTCAGGGCAATGGCTCAACAGAAATGACTCTCACACATTCCTCCAAGTAGGAAGAGGAGAGACATGCTGGTTCCTTTTATGTCTTATTAGGGATATGCCTAAGAGTCCCTGGGAGGCAAAAAGGGGTCATACAGAACACAGGAGTCTCAGCTCACAGTATTATTAATTTGAAGTTTCCTTAAAACTTCCAGGAATCAAGCATCTTAGGGAAAAAAGGCACACTTTACCCAGAAAACCAGGGCTTACGGGATGAGTGGTAAAGGGAATTGGCGAGGAAGAGACAGGCTCTGCAGGCAGGGAACTGGACAATTGTGTATTCTTTATGGCTCCAAACCTGGTGAATGACATTTCTTCTCTCATTCTGTAGTGTTTGTCCCTGATGTCCCTTTGGGCTGGCACCAGCCTACTCTAGCAAATTGTGTTAATTCTGGATTTGTGGGGTGGAGCTTAAACAATTATTACAGTTTGGGTGGAGCATCTGAGGAAACATGTTCCTTGATTTGAAGTTCTGGAATTCAAGCAATTTAGCTTGCTCTTTCAGCTAGAAACAGAAGCAGGGAATATTTCCTAGGTTCTGTGTCTTCCTCCTGTTTTTCACTTCTATTTGTTTGTGTTTTTATTTCTATTCCAACTGTTTGACTTTATTTAGGTTTTAATGTTGTAAATGACCTCGACATCTCTTAGGGAATGGAGGCTAGATATAATGTGATACAATTTCGTTTTCTTTTTTCTGTGTGTGATAAGTTGTGTGGTGTCATAACTAATCTGAAAAGTTAAACAGATGTCTTTGAGGAAAGAAAACTGAGATTATACTATAATCATTTAGTTAATATTCTGGTTGCTCAGGCAAAAATCTTAGTCATGTTTGCATCATTTCTCTTCCTCACATCCCACATCCAAATCACCAGCAAAGCTCCAGGCTTTAATCCCAAATATCCCCCAAATCAATCTTTTCTCACCACCTCCAGCAAAATCATCCTTGCCCAGGCCTTGAAAGAAAGTTGGGATTTGCAATGGTCTTCTAACTTATCACCTTCATTTCACTCTGCCTCCTCCCCATTCTCAACCCATAGCCAGAATGGTCCTTTTAAAACCTAAAAGATCATACGATTTTTTCATGTTTCTCATCTCTCTTAGAATAAAAACCGAAATGCTTATTATGGCCTATAAGGCTAGGGCTGAAACCTGATTGATCTGAGCTAACCAGCTGCCCCTCCCCAGCTTGATCCTTCTGCTACTTAAAACTCATTGAATATGACAACATACCTCTATCTTGAAATATCAGGGTTTCACCCTTTTCCCCAAATATCTTCATGACTTGGTCCTTCACCTCCTTCAGCCCTGTGCTAAATGTAATTTCCGCAGTGCCTTTCATGATCATCTGATATCTGATATCACCATACTCCTTGCCAAGCCACTCTGCCTCCTTTACGTTTCTTCTAGCACTTATTAGTGCTTCACTATATTTTTTAGTATCCCTTGTTAGCAATGTCTGTAGAGACCTTTCTCACTGATTTATCCCCAGATACTAGTCAGTTTCTGACACATTGCATATTTGAACAAACATCTGTTGACTAAACATTGACTAAGTTAATAATCAGGGTTAGTCTTCTACACAGAAGTAGATGTAACCACTGAGAGAAAAAAAGTTGGGTCTACTACTCTCTCCTTGTTTACTCACCTATTTTATCCAAGTCTTATTAACATGAGGTTGCATTCCACAGTTAAAAGGAAAAATTAAATACTAGTTAGCTGCCATGGTTGCTGTTCAGGAAGGGGTCCTGGACCACTCTGTCAGGACAGCCATGGGACTTGTGACCAACTGGTAAAAGTCATAATTCATATACAGATCTGATATATAAGCCCATTACTCCATCATAGTCTACAATTTTGCATAGGGCTAGCCATGAAAAAAATGTGCCCTTTTGTATACAAAGTTATTGGCCTATTTCTTTCTCTAGTGCATCAAAAGTTATGAATATACATACCCTAATCACTGGGATTATACATACTGAGATCATACCCAATGGGACAGATAAAATCTTTCTCCAACTGTGGCTATGGTAATTGTTTCTTTTCCTGGCCATATCATTTTGGACTTCTGGTTTGCTGACTCATTTCCTGTGTTTCATATTGTTCTTTTCTATAATGCTTTCTCACATCATGCAGTTTTACATTAATTAGAGAATATTTTTATTTGTATAATGGTAGACCACTAGAAGTTCAGATTTTAAATACAGAGCTATCTATAGTGACTACTGCTATAGATTCAGTCATCTGTCTTCTAAATTGCCCAGACTTTGAGGTTTTTCAAAACACTGGTGCATGTTTTTCCTTAACTATAATATAAAATGGTAATAATAATGTCTACCAAAGAGGACTGTAGTGAGATTTAAATTAGATAATACCCATGGAGCTTTTAGAAGAGTAGTTGGCACAAGGTAAGCCATGTATTGTTAATTACTATTTTTTACTTCAGTAATAAGGTGACATTGTCTGTGTTCTTTGCTTTTCTTGTCTGTATTTGAGGATGTATGTGTGTTGGGAGGAATGGTGAGACCCTATTCTGCTTTATGGCTGGAAAAGCCATTTCTGGATTGAATCCAATCAGTAAAATGATTCCTTTTTTGGGAAATTATGATTTTTGTGGCATTTCTGTTATAACACTATTGACTAGAGGACTCATTTTGAGTGCTGCCTCAGCCTTCTTGGATTTTCATTTTAGAGAGTTTACATTTCTGTCTGCTATGCAGCATTTGTTTATGGGATTCAGTTTAGCTCCACAGATGTTCACTGATCAACTGCTATTGATTGGATGCTAGGGATACAATGGCGATTGACACAATATCCCCACCTCAGAGATCTTATAGTATCCTGGGGTTTTGCTTTTTGCCACATCTTTCTCAAGTCTGTGAACCAGGAGACCACATCATTATAACCTGGAAAAACCAGTGCCAGCTCATTCCTGGATATGACTCAAATCAGCAACCCATACTCATTTAATCCCACATAGTTCTAATGACATCAGTGGGAATTTTGAGGGTGTATCTGAGAAGAATTTTGTTCACTCTTTGCATTCTTTCTAAGTATAAGCATATGTACCCAGGAAGTTTGATGCTTATCTGTTCTTCCTCAGGCTTCAACATGCCAGCCACCCACTGCTGTGGAACTGTTGAGAACACTTGAGACACACGGTTCTTCAGAATAAGATAAAGAGCTAGAAAAAATTTATAAATTATTAGATCTAAAATGAACCCATGGAGATTATCCTGCTGCCAGGTTCTAGAATCTAGCTCAAACTATGCATTGGAATGATGAGTTACATTAATGAGGCTCTGACAGATTACTCAAGGATGCCCTGTGACATCTCAAGGGTCACCCAGCTGGTTGTGGTTTAGGCAGAACTAAGAGTTACATCTTCTTTTAACACAGTTTTTCGTAACTGTGGAGTGTTTGAGTACTTCAGTTCTCAACTTCTGTGATGCTGTCAGCTATTATTCTATTTATCTTAAAAGTCTCAATATTGGCAATATGACTTCCTTAAAGGCCAGAATTGCTAAAGAATTAGGAAAATGATTTAATTTGCCATGAAAAAGATGTGACTATTAACACCTCTTAGGGAATTTCTTTCCTCTATTAGGCTTTCAAAAATGTAAAATGTATTCATTATTCAAATGTACTATGTGAAGGTGCTTGGGAATTAGTACGCTTAAATTCTATGTCATTGCCCTAGGTCTCTTTATGCAGTGCTTGGACTCTATGCAGTCTTTGGAGGGGAGAGAAAAGAGATGGGAGTTATGGAATGGTCAATGGATGACGAGCTAGTTCTTTTGCAATTAAGATTCAAAAAAACAAGATGGAACTGCTTCCTGCTTTTTATTTTGCCCAGTTAATTACGTATGTTCCCAAATTATAATCTAACATAACGTATAGAAATTTTCAGAAACGAAGGAGCCTTAGAGACCATTAGGTCAAAAGTTGGAAGAAAGGAGACTAACTGAATATCAATCATCCCCTGTAGGAAGATAAGATGCTAATTTTTAGAGGCACTCAGCCTCTAAAATCAATTTTTCTTAACATTGAGAATTATTGAGTGGCTGGAAAAGCATCTTACTCTATGAAATATAGTCACTGTTTAGTGCCTTTCCATTTTATTTACTATTTAAAGCATACAACAGCTAGTTAACCAACTACTTATAAAATATATTTAATGTTTAGAGGCACTCAATGTGGTTATAAAATGATTTTAAGGGTATACAAATATGGTACATTAACCACATTTCATGAACTATGGTTCCCTCTGGAAAAACAAAAATGTTTTCCCTGGCATCCTGCAGCATCTCATCCTGAAGTTTGTAAATGGCCCATACTGCTCAAACTGGCTGCCTCACTGGCTTTTGATGCCAGCCACTTTAGAGCACACACCAGAAAGATCAATATAACCCCTACATAAGTGATAGAGCACCGTGCACTCAAAGGCTGTTAGACTCTTCGATAAAGAACGGCTTGACAGATGCAGTGAAATTAAGCAGCATGCACAAAACCCGAGTAAAGAGGTTGTAGGGCTGTAGTCTTTTCTCAGTGCACAGTGGATTGATGGGTGCGCCGTGACACAAGATGCATTGAGATGAGACTTGTCCCTGCCATGTGTATGCATTAGCGAGTTTACAGTCTATGAAAACATAGGGAGAGTCTAACAAAGGATGGGATAAGAATGGAGCCTTTTTCAAAGGAACCTGCTTCAGAGAATTATGATAAGCGAGACATAAGAGGACCTAGCATAAACTTAATAGTGAGGAAATGTTCAACGCTATTTATTTTCAGGCAATATCCTAGTTCCCTGAAAACACTCTACATCACAATGTACTAATCTCTATCTTTCAATATTAAAATTCCACGGCATTGATTATTGAGAAAATGTGATGGAAATGTTGCTTTCAATTTCCCGTTCATGTAATGAAGCTGAATGTGTGATGATGTTCATTTTGTCTTGTTTACTTTGCATGGACCTCCTGCTGCATGCAGCCTGGCAGAAGGGCTTCTACCCCAAGAATACGCCACATTATAGCTGGGGAAAGGATGCAAAGACAGAGATTTAGGGCAGCCTGCAGTAAACCCATACTTTGATTTGTCATATAGAGGGGCAGTATTACTAGAAGGGGTAGTCAGTGTAAAGTTCTAACCAAAGATAGTTGATGGGGAAGTAGACCAATTTTTAACCAAAAGTTTTTTTTAAAAGCATAAACTATAAAGAAGTAGATAATGTTAAGGAATAAAAATAGACAATAAAAATCGTTTAGTGGGAGCTGTAGCTTACAGTGCAATGTGTTTCAGTTCTCTGGGCCACTTCAAAACGTGCTAGACGGGAGTTCCAGTTTTGGTTCAGCATGTAAGAAGCTTGGAAGTCATCACTCCATTCTAACAGTTAAAATACTGAATAAACTGAAAGGCAACAAATCTTAGATCCCTCAGAGAATTGAGAACACAGGGCAAACCACTATCCCCAATTATAATTGGGGACAGACTGGCAAATACAGAGAAGAACAACTTAAAGGAGAATAAACCTTGTGGGACCTGGTTCAAGACAGAAAAACTTAAACTGTAATTGACTAATTGCTGAAGACTCAGTATGAACAAATCTGAGTGCCAAAAACTCCAGGGGAGCTCAGTTTTTGGTGAGCACCATGTTTTCTAGGTTCTACTTTCAGGAGCTCTACCAGGTTCGCACAGTAAAAAGGAAAGAAATATTCCCTACGCTTTCTGCATGGAGAGGGAAAAAGCAGCCATCGTGAAATATGCTCAGAGAATTCTGTCCTTCCTAACAAGTGCTGCCCTCAAGAGAAACTATTTTGCTGGAACCTAATCTACTGGGGTTTTATCAGAGCCTAACTGACATCAAAGAAGGGAAGTACCCAACTCCAGCCCCCTCTAAGCCATCCTGTCCCACTAAATGGGGGCAAAAACTTAGAAGCACTTGTGAAGATTACAGCTCAGCAATATAGCCTCATTATATGACTGAGACCTAATTATAGGACCATAGCATGCTTTCCCTCCCACCATACCTTACTACCATATAACTAAAAGCTTATTTACTGCAGTTCCTTTTACCTAATACATCATGTCCAGCTTTTCAACAAAAAACTACAAGGCATACTAAAAGGCAAACAACAACAATAACAACAACAACAAAACCCCACAGTTTGCAGAGACAGAAAAAGCTCAGAACCAGACTCATATATAGTAAGGATTTTGATATTATCAAGCCCGTAATTTAAAACAACTATGATTAATATGCTACAGATTCTAACAGAAAAAGGTAGACAACACTCAAGAACAGATAGGTAATTCAGCAGAGAGATGGAATTCTAAGAAAGAATCAAAAAGAACTGTAGAAGCCAAAAACATTGTAACAGAGATGAAGAATGCCTTTGATGGTATGATTAGTAGATTAGACATATCTGAGGAAAGAATTAATGAGCTTGAGGATATGTCCACGGAAACTTCCACAACTAAAAAGCAGAGAGTGGAGTGATATAATTAAAATGTTGAGAAAAAAAGAAAAAAAAAACAAAACACCAACCTAGAATTTTGTATCTTGTACATTATTCTTCAAAGTGAAGGAGAAGTACAGACATAGTTAATTGTATCATGCTTCACTTTATAGCACTTTGCAGATCTTATGATTCTTACAAATTGAAGGTTTGTGGCAATCCTGCATTGAGCAAGTCTATCCACGGTATTTTCCCAACATGTGCTCACTCCGTGTCTCTCTGTGATATTTCGGTAATTCTCACAATAATTCCTACTTTTATCATTATTATTATATCTGTCATGGTTATTTATGATCAGCAATCTTTGATTTTACTACTGTAATTGTTTTGGAATGCCATGAACTGCACTCATATAAGAGGGCATGCTTAACTGATAAATGTCGTGTGTGCTCTGCCTGCTCCACTGACTCACCATTCCCCCATCCCTCTGCCTCATTCTCAGGCCTCCATTTTCTCTGAAGCACAATATTTAAATTAGGCCAATTAATAACCCTACGATAGCCTCTAAGTGTTCAAGTAGAAGGAGGAGTTGCAGGTCTCTCACTGAGAATCAAAAGCTAGAAATGATTAAACTTGGTGAGGAAGGCAAGTCAAAATGCGAGATAAGTTGGAAGGTAGGCCTTTTGTGTTAAACAGTTTAGCCAATTTGTGAATGTAAAAGTTCTTGAAGAAAATAAAAAGTGCTACTCCGGGGAACACATGAATGATAAGAAAGCAAAACAGTCTTATTACAGATATGGAGAAAGTCTTAGTGGTTGGATAGAAGATCAAACTAGCTACAACATTCCATTAAGTCAAAGCCCAATCCAGAGCAAGGCTGTAACTCTAATCAATTTTTTTGAAGGCCAAGAGAGGTGAGGAAGCTGCAGAATAAAAGTAGAAAGCTAGTGGATCTAGCAAAGACAATGATGAAGTTGGACCTATTAAACAACAGATTTCCATTGTAGAGGGAAGAGCCTTATACTGGAAGATGCCATTTAGGATTTTCATAGCTAAAGTCAATGTCTGGCTTCAAGGCTACAAAGGACAGGGAAAATCTCTTGTTAGGGACTAATGTTGGTGGCTTGAAGTTGAAGCCAATGATTACCATTCTGAAAATCCTAGAGCCCTTAAGAATCATGCTAAATTTACTCTGGCTGTGTTCTGTAAATGGAACAACAAAACCTGGATGACAGCACATCTCTTTACAGCATGGTTTTCTTAATATATATTTTAAGCCCACTGATGAGACCTATTGGTCAGAGATTCCTATCAAAATATTACTGCTCATTGACAATGCACCTGATCATCCAAAAGCTACAATGGAGATATATAAACAGATTAATGTTGTTTTCATGACTGCTAACATAACATCTATTCTGTAGCTCATGGATCAAGAAGCAATTTCAACTTTTAATTATTATTTAAGAAAGACATTTCATAAAGCTTGAGCTGCCATACATAGTGATTCCTCTGATGGATCTGGGCAAAATAATTTGAAAATGTTCTGGAAAGAATTCACCACTTTAGATGCCATTAAGAACATTCTTTATTCATGGGAAGATGTCAAAATATCAACATCAACAGGGGTCTGGAAGAAGCTGATTCTAACCCTCATCGAAGACTGAGGGGTTTAAAACTTTAGTGGAGGAAGCAACTGCAGAAGTGGTAGAAATAGCAAGGGAACTAGAATTAGAAGTGGAGCCTAAAGATGTGACTCCATTGCTCTAACCTCATGATAAAACTTGAGCAAATGAGGAGTTGGTTTTTACAAATGAGCACAGAAAATAGTTTCCTGAGATGGAAACTTCTCCTCGTGAAGATGCTCTGAATGTTGTTGAAATGACAATAAAATATCTAAAATATTACATAAACTTAGTTTACAAAGCAGTAGCAGAGTATGAGAGTATTGATTCAATTTTGAAAGAAGTTCTACTGTGAGTAAAATGCTGTCAAACAGCATTCCATGCTACAGATATTTTGTGAAAGAAAGAGTCAACTGATACAGCAAACTTCAATGTTGTATTTTAAGAAATTGACACAGCCACCTCAACCTTTAGCAACTACTACCCTGATCAGTCAGTAGCCATCAATATGGAGGCAAGACCTTCCACTAACAAAAAGATTACAACTTGCTAAAGGCTCAGATGATAGCTAGCATTTTTTTGGTAATAAAAATGTTTAAATTAAGTTATGTCCATTGGGTTTAGACTTACTTCTATTGCCCACTTAATGGACTATAGTAGGGTATAAACCTAAATTTTGCATGCACCGAGAAACCAAAAAATTCATGACTTGCTTTGAGACATTTGCTTAATTGTGGTGGTCTGGAACCAAACCCACAATATCTCTGAGGTATGCCTGTTAAAGACTTTCCCAAACAAACAAAAATAAGAGAAAATTTGTTGCCAGTAAACCTGCCATGCAAAAAATGTTAAAAGAAGTTTTTCAGGGGCCGGGCGCGGTGGCTCACGCCTGTAATCCCAGCACTTTGGGAGGCCGAGATGGGCGGATCACGAGGTCAGGAGATCGAGACCATCCTGGCTAAAATGGTGAAACCCCGTCTCTACTAAAAACTACAAAAAACTACCCGGGCGAGGTGGCGGGCGCCTGTAGTCCCAACTACTCGGGAGGCTGAGGCAGGAGAATGGCATAAACCCGGGAGGCGGAGCTTGCAGTGAGCTGAGATCCAGTCACTGCACTCTAGCCTGGGTGACAGAGCGAGATTCCGTTTCCAAAAAAAAAGAAGTTTTTCAGAGAGGGATAATAATATAGGTCAGAAATTTTGCTTTACACAAAGAGCATCAGAGAAGGAATACGTGAAGGTAAAACAAAAACTTATTCTTCTATTCTTAATTGGTTGAATATCCAACAGTTTGTTAAAAACAGTAATAGCAGGCTGGACACAGTGGCTCACGCCTGTATCCCCAGCACTTTGGGAGGCCAAGGTGGGCGGATTACGAGGTCAGGAGATCGAGACCATCCTGGCTAACACAGTGAAACACCATCTCTACTAAAAATACAAAAAATTAGCTGGGCATGATGGCAGGCGCCTATAGTCCCAGCTACTCGGGAGGCTGAGGCAGGAGAATCGCTTGAACCCAGGAGGCGGAGGTTGCAGTGAGCCGAGATCACGCCACTGGGCTACAGAGCGAGGCTCCGTCTCAAAAATAAAAATAAAAATAAAAATAATAATAGTAATGGCAATAATGTATTTAGTGTTTCTAACTTACGGATAACCTTGCACTATCCATGAGGTAGCACAGTGTTACTGAAAAGTAGATTTGGATTAGATGCAAATGTATATTGAAAATGCCAGAGCAACCACTAAAAAAAGTAAATAAATAAATAAATATACTGTGGTTGATATTCTAAGAAAAAAAAAAGGATCACACACAAAATGCTCAGTTAAACCACAAAAGGCAAAAAAAGAGTGGAATAACAAAAAACAATGAATAGAATGCAGTAACAAATAAGGAAGATATTAATCCAACAATATCAATAATTAAACATCAATTGTCGTGAACACCAATGAAAAGAGATTGTCCGAGTGGATCAAAAGACCCAACTATATATTATCTACAAGAAATGCACTTTAAATATAAATACACATCAAGATTAAACAAAAAGGGATGGAGAAAGATGTAATAACTCGAATCAAAAGAAAACTCAGTAGCTACATTAATTTCAGAGACAGCAGACTTCAAAGCAAGGAATGTTATCACAGATAAAGATGGACTTTACATAATGATAAAAGGACTCAATTCTCCAAGAAGACATAACAATCCTTAAAGTGTATGCACTGAACAACAGAGCATGAAAATACACGAGGCACAAACTTATAAAACTCCAAGGAGAAATAGATGAATACACTATTTTAGTTGGAAACTTCAACACCCATCAGTAATGGACAGATTCAGCAGGCAGAAAATCAGTAAAGACATAGTTGAACTCAACAGCACTATCAATCAACTGGATATAAATGACATCTATAAAATGCTTCATCCAACAACAGCAGACGACACATTCTTCTCAAGCTCACATGGAACATTCACCAAGACAGACCACATTCTTGGCCATAAAACGCACCTCAACAAATTTAAAAATAAAAATCATACAATGTCTGCTCTCAAATCCCCCAGTGAAATTAAGCTAGATACCAGTAACAGAAAGGTAGTTTGAAGATCCCCAAGTACTGGGAGATTACACAACCCACTTGTAAATAACACTTGGATCAAAGAAGAAATCGAGAGAGATCTCAAAGACAATATCGTCAATATGTTAGTTCTTCCTAACTTCATCTATAGATTCAATGTAATCTCAAGGGAAATTACAGCAAACTATTTGTGGACATTGACAGAGTGATTCTAACATTTACATGGGGAAGCAAAAGACCCAGAGTAGCCAACACAATATTGAAGGAAAACTAAGTGAGAGTACTGACACTACTTGACTTCAAGCCTTACTATAAACTTCCAGCAATCAAGATAGTGTAGTATTGGCAAAAGAATAGACAGGTCAATAGAACAGAATAGTGAACCCAGAAATAGATACCCACAAATATAGTCAACTGATATTTGACAAAGGAGCAAAGGCAATATGATGGAGAAAAGACAGTCTTTTCAACAAATAGTGCTGAAGCAACTGGACATCTGCATGCAAAAATAAATAAATAAATCTGGACACCACTTTATACTTTTCAGAAAAACTCCAATACACTGATAACAGCAAATGATTCCAAGGATGTGGATGGGAATGCAATATGGTATAGCCACATTGAAAGACAGTCTGGCAGTTCCTTCAAAACTAAACATATTCTTAACACATGATCCAGCAGTTGTAGTCCTTGATAATTATTCAAATTATATTTTATTTACAAAAAACCTGCACACAGATGTTCATAACAATTTTATTCATAATTGCCAAAACTTGGAAAAAACCATAATGTCCTTCAGTAGGTGAATAAACAGTGGTACATCCAGACAATGGAATATTATTCAGCCCTAAAAATAAATGAGTTATTGGGTACAAAAAACAGAAAGAATGAATAATACCTAATATTTGATAGCATAGCAGGTGACTATAGTCAATAATAACTTAATTGTACACTTTACAATAACCAAGTGTGCAACTGGTTTGTAACGCAAAGCATAAATGCGTAAAGGGATGGATATCCCATTCTCCATGATGTGATTATTCCACATTGCGTGCCTGTATAAAAACATCTCATGTACCCCATAAATATATACTCACAAAAATTAAAAATTAAACATAAAATGAGTTCTCAAGCCATGGAAAGACACGCTGGGAACTTAAATTCCTAATCAAAAGAGCCCAATTTGAAAAGGCTACATATTGTATGTCTACCTATGTATCATTTTGGAAAAAAAAAATCTATGGAGACAGTTATAGATCCATGGTTTCCAGGGGTTGGGAGGCAGGAAGAATGCAGAGACAGAGCAGAGAAGATTTTCAAGACAGTGAAACTATTCTGTATGATACTATAATGATGGATGATACATGCCATTATACATTTGTCAAAACCCATAGAATGGAGAACATTAAGGAACTTTAATGAACTATGGTGTTGGGGTGATAATGATGTGTTAACGTAGCTTCATCAAAGACAACAAATGTACCAAACACCTGGGATGCTGATAGTGGGGGAGGCTTCGCCTGTGTGAAATCAAAAAAGTATATGGAAACTAATTTTGCTGTGAACCTAAAATTGCTCTAAAAATTAAATTCTAGGTCAGGTGCCCTGGCTCACACCTGTAATCCCAACACTGTGGGAGGCCTAGGCAGGAGGATTGCTTGAGTCCAGGACTTTGAGAACAGCCTGGGCAATATGACGAGACCCCATCTCCACAAAAAATTTAAAAAGTTTGCCAGGCATGGTAGTGCATGCCTGTGGTCCCAGTTACTTGAGAGGCTTGAGGCATGAGGATCACAGTGCACTCCAGCCTGGGCAACACAGTGAGACCCTATCTAAAAAAAAAAATGTAAAAAGTCTATTTTTAAAAATTTGATAGGCATTCGATGAACTTTAAAGATCATGTTTCTAACAGAAAATAAACAACCTTGCATTAGTGAATGGAATTTTTTTTTTAGGACAAATGCTATGTTGAAGCATAGAGAAATGTAAAGAATCTGTAAGACAACTTAGGTGAAAGCTTTAGTTAGATACTAGGTTCTACGAACATACGCAAAAACGAACGGTGAAGTGGAAATCTTAATTGAAATGTTTAAGTTCTAAGCATCAAAATTTTTACCTTTGTTTTTGGAAGAATGTCAATGGGAAATACTGCCTGAAGATTTATATTCGGGTATGGCTTAACTTTCTTTTTTTTCTTTTTCTTTTTTTTGTTTTTTAAGGCGAGGAGCACTTTTATGTAGACTTCATTTCTCCCTAAATGCTTAGAGGAGAACGGCCTGGTGGTTTGGGTCCCTGCTCCCTTCCCAAGAAGTGGTTTGTGTCCCTGCTCCCTTCCCAAGAAGTGGCATGGAAGCTCTGGCAAAGAGGAGTGATGTGGAAAGCGGTTCACTGATTAGAGTAGGAAGCGTAAAAAATACCCCCACCTCGGAAGAGTTGCTGAAGACCAGGCCCGTGTGATAGTGGTCAGGCAGTCCACTGACCATGCTGGGGAAGACAGGACGTTCTCCCAGGTCTGGCTACTGAGGCCTGGGTGTTCTCGGGAACCCTCTGTGTGTGCGTGTGCGGCTTCGCTGGCTTAGGCCTGGCTCGCTGGGGCGCCACGGACGGTAAGGGGAATGCCCCCTCTCTCGGTGTAGGGCAGAGCTTGTGAGGATGGGGCCGGGCCGCGACTCGCGGCCAACCCTGGCGTTTTCTTCGCTGCTGTGTCGGATGTGGCGCGTGGAGGAGTACCTGGAGAAATGCCGGTCGGAGGGCAGATAGGCGACCTGGCGGCGGGGAGGGAAAGGCGGTCGAGCCCAGGGAAAGAACGAAGTGAACGGTCGAGGGACGCGGAGGTCTCCTCTGCCCGCTCGGTCCCCTCGGCCGTGTGAGTCCGCTCGGTCGTCTCGGGGCCGCCTTCTGCCCGCCGGCGCTGCACGTCTGTTGGCGTGGCCATGCCTGACCCATCCGTCCACGGCTTCGCGGCGGGGCAGGTCCACGCCCCAAGCGTCTGCCAGGTGGGCCAGCAGCAGCTGGGAGAGGTGGCGGTGCGCGCGCTCGTCCCAGTGCACGCCGTCGGGGAGCCGGTGCCGCACGGCGTGGCGGAAGTGGAAATGCAGGTCCAGCACGTCGAAGCCGCGCCTCTCCGCCTCGGCGGAGCTGTAGAAGTTGGCCTCCATCACGTCTTCGCGCAGGTGGGCGCGGCGGAGCCGGCGCGCGCATGGGAGGCAGCTTCCCGAAATGGTGTCAGCCACGGGCATGGCCGTGTTCCACAGTAGGAGGCAGGACGTGGGCAGCGCCCAGTCCAGCCGCGCGAAGAGGCTCTCCACGTCACGCCGGTAGCTCCTGGGGAAGCCCCGGCCATCCCTGGCCAAGTCCCAGAGGCAGGAGTTCATGACTACCACGTCCGGGGTGGGCTCGGACCTACGCAGCTCCTCCACGACGCGCTCCGCGTAGTGCGAGTACACGCGCGTGAGGAAGTAGAAGCGCACCAGGTGGTGGCCCGAGCGGAACTGACGCACCTCGCGGTAGTGGCTGCCATAGTGCATGCGGCCGCTGCTGCAGCCCACCAGCAGCATGTCGCGCTCGAAGCTCAGCTCGCCCTTGGCCTTCAGCTGACTGGAAGACAGCAGGCAGTCCTTCTGCAGCAGAAGCACCAGGTCCTTGTACACGGCCAGCTGGACCGAGTCCCCCATGACCACCACGAACTTGTTGTGCAGCAGCTGCCGGACTTCGCAGGCTCGCAGCTGGGCCATGGCGGCGGAGGCAGGGCGCGCGGCTGAGCTCCCGCCTTTCTTCAGCGCAGATCCGAAGAGGATTCAGGGACCTGGAGGACCGCTAGGTGCCGGACCGCTAAGGTCATCTCTGCTCGGCGCCGGGGCGTGGGCCGAGGAAAGACGCTGGGGTCGCGCCCCTGAAGGCCGCCTGGGCGCAGTTTACTTCTGCCGGGGTGTGACCTCCGAACCGCAGAGGCTCCCTTGCTAGTACTGGCTCCACCTGGCGGAGGGGAGGCGCGGAACCCCCGCGGGAGGGCCCCGCTAGCCGTGGGGCGGCGAGCGCTCCATTTGGGTGGATCTGTGCTGACTTTCAAGTAGCGCCGCCGGGGACTGCGCTTAGTTTGCACTCAGTGCCGCCTGCCCACGGCCTTCTCTTTGTTTTACCAGCAGCAGCTCGCCAGTGGAGGCCGTCATCCAGGGTGGAGGGCGCTTCTTAGTGTTGGCTCTCGGCGTTCCTGTGTCCGGTGGAGAGTGTCTTCATCGCCGGCTTGGCTCTCTTTCCGTGCCAACTCCTATCCTGGAGCATTTGGGAAATGCCTCCTCTGGAGGAGGGATGCCATTCCTAGGGGTAGAGCTCGTCCTGGGGACTGACCTACTAGGTCAGTCTGTTGGCAGAATACTCAGGGCAACCTGTACTGGAGGGCTCAACTCTATTTTAGTTAAAATATTTCTTACCAGCTCATGGAGGATTCACATGCACTTATAACAAATAATACAGAGATCGCCGTGTACGCTTTACCCATTTCCCCCACCGGTGGCGTCTTGGACAGTTGTAGTACCTCGGCGCACTCAACATACGGACTCTTTCCTCTGCAAAAGGATGCCTCCCATTGTCCTTCCAGTGCCAACCACCTTCCTCCCCCTCCATTGCCCTGATGCCTGGCAACCACTAAGCTGTTCTACACTTACAGAATTTTGCCATTTCAAGAATTCTATTTAAATGGAATGACATAATATGTAAGCTTGGTGGACTTGCTTTTTTTCCCCTGAAGCATTGTTCTCTGCAAATTCGTTCAGCGTGTTTACTTTGTAAACCCTGACCACCTGTTTTCTGTATTAGGAAGTGAGTTTCCAGTGGTACCAAGGTGTCAATACTTTGTTCCCTTTTTATTGCTGAGTACTATTCTATGGTATGGATGGATGTACCATAGTCAGTTTAGCCAGTTACCTGTTGAAAGGACTGTAGGGTTTCCACTCGGACTATTACACATCACATTGTTATGAGCATTCCTGGGCAGGTTTTTCTACAAACCTAGGTTTTCATTTCTCCAGGATAAACCCAGGACTGCAACTGCTGGGTGGTATAATAGTAATGTATTTATTTAGGGCTTTAGCAAATGCCCAGACTCTTCTCCAGAGCGGCTGTACCATTTTACGTTCCCACTAGTAATGAATTAGTGGCTAATTTCTTTGTTTCTGAGGTGTAGATATGCATATCCTGGATATGTAAAAACCCTGGATTCTTATCTATATGGAGATGGATATGACTTTCCTGGTTGTATGAACCCTGGTTTCCTTCTTCCTTGGATATGGATATATAAGTGTCAGGCTGTGTAACGTAGGCCTCCTTCATCTTTCGGTATGGATGTGAGCTTCCTACCCGGTGTAATCCTAGCCTCTTCATCCTCAGTTAGGAATATGAGCTTTCTGCTGAATAAATCTGGACTTCTTTCTCTCCATCCTTGGTTCTGAGTGCGAAATTCTTGGACCTATTTTTAACAGGTTAATAAACAATCACCTTTTAAAATATTCCTTATGATTGTCCTATTATCAGTTAAGACCTTTGTGTGAAACAGCTAATTTTGGAGCCAGTTATTGTAATTTTTAGTTATGACATAAACATTGTGAAAATTGTCAAAGTCAAAATGCAGTCACTTGTGTTAAAAATCTCTGACAAATAGACGTAAGGAAAGCCATGAAGGGAGAATTCTCATGCATAAATGTCCCAAAGGAAGTATCACAAAAGTGTACACAAAAAACACAATCTTGCACAAAGGCCATCACAATCTTAAATCTTACACCTCTGTCAGAACATCTGCCCAGCAACTGCCTGTCCAACCTTGGACTGGCACCACCCTTGTTGTTACTGATCCTTGTAGCTAGAATAATTATCTAAAAATAGTGACACAATCCTCATTTTTCCTTTAAAAACCTCTGTCTGCCTTTAGTTTCCTGAATACTTGCATAGTTAACTATGGCACATCTGTTCTCACTGAAATACCTATTTCTGAATAAACATAATTTCCTTTTGCAGAATCTCCTTCTGTGTTTTCTATTTAGGTTGACAATATAAATTCGTGAAAACCATAAAATTCATAAATAGACCGTTATCAAGAATTGTACTTGTCTATACATTAAGGGGACTTTATATGCTTTCATCCTTACCTATTTTATATAAATATATATATAAAATACTAGTTATAAATCAATTGGTTTGGTGATTTCTTCTCATATTTTACATATTTTTAATTAGTGGGAGTGTCAAAGCCTTTTGCCTTCACTACAAATGAAAGCATGATTTATATTGGTTTAACAACTACTTTTTGGCCCCTAAAATCAATTGTTTGTCCTTATTGCCAAGAAAGAAAGTTGAAATTATTCACTAGTGTATATAAGAATTACCTGAAATTTTATATTATTTCGTGAAAACAAAATGATTTATTTGTATGTTGCATTTTAAGGGTAATAATTGAATAAAACTAAAGTCAGTTTATAATAACTTATGCAATCACCTTTTGTTCAGACTACCTTAATGGACATGCTACTCTCTCTTGTGGAGATTTTGTCACCTTCAGGATAAAATGAAGAAAAAGGTTTTAAACCCAAGTTATGGTGATATAGAAGCCTCATACTATATCTTTTTTTTTTATTTTTGAGACGGAGTCTTGCTCTGTCACCCAGGCTGGAGTGCACTGGTGCTATCTCAGCTCACTGCAGCTTCCACTTCCCAGGTTCAAGCGATTCTCCTGCCTCAGCCTCCCAAGTCGCTGAGACTACAGGTGCCTACAACCATGCCTGGCTAATTTTTGTATTTTTAGTAGATGTGGGGTTTTGCCATGTTGGCCAGGCTGGTCTCGAACACCTAGCCTCAAGTGATCCACCCGCCTCGACCTCCCAAAGTGCTGAGATAACAGGACCGGCTAATTTTTGTATTTTTAGTAGATGTGGGGTTTTGCCATGTTGGCCAGGCTGGTCTCGAACTCCTGACCTTAGGTGATCTGGCTGCCTCAGCCTCCCAAAGTGCTGGGATTACACACATGAGCCATCACGCCCAGCCTCATACTACATCTTTAAAATGAACATGTATGGCTAAAGAAGCATTATATTTATTTGAATGTTATTATAATATTGAAGTTGAAACTTCAATATGATTAAAAGAAAGAAACCAATTTTAATTTCTCTTAAGGGGTTATTTTCTTTTTGCAAAGATAAAGAGGTCTGTCTTAAGAGCACAGTGAATAAATACTGTCATTTAACCAGTTAATTTTTACAGCGTTTTTATCTACTTGTTTACCCATATTGAGTTTTTAAAAAATCAGTTAATTTATAGATTTGTGGGTTTTTTTGTGTTGTATAAATACAACCTTAAAAGACATTGTCCTGTGTTATAATTCCACTCTATGTACAAAGACATTTCATTTTAGGACCAGTAAATGTTAAAGCTAATAGAAAACCACATCAGCATTTACTTTAACTTATTTTCCAATATTATCATGTTTAATTGTTTATTTCCAATGCCTAAAATTTGTTATTAATGATATAAGAATATGCAATATGTTCAATTTAAACTATAGCATAATATGAACTTACTTTATGATATTTTAAAGTATTTTTTCAGTATTCTTCAGTATTTTTTTCAGTATTTTTTAAAGTATTTTTTTCAGTATTTTAAAAAACTGCAAATACATGACCTTAAAAATCTAGAGAAGAACAAATAAATATTCAATCTTGTATTTACTCCTACCTGTTCTCAAAGATGTATATCCATCCAGTCCTCTTTTTACAGTGTCACAAATAATTAAATATGTGTATATGCTTTTATATTTTTACATAAAATTCATTATTTTCCATAGTATTCTGTAACTTACTTTTTCATGTAACATTATATGACAAACATCTACCTTGAGTCAAGTATCCTAGGAAACAGAGCTTAAAGGAAAAGCTGATGTGCTCACTTAGTCGCAGGTAAATCCCAGAGAAATAGGAATAAGGGAAGAAAAGAGAACAAATATGATGGGATACATTACTGGGCTGACTATGTGGGTGTCAGTTGCAACTGACTGCACGATCTCATGGGATCATCTTCCCAGATGTTGAGTAAACTGTTTCATGTCAGGACAGTTAATCTCTGAAATGAAGGGAGAAAAGTGTATCTATTAGCTCAGTCTCCCACATGTGAAAAGTTCATTCTCTGTACAGGGCATTCAGTTCCCCTGTGATTCCAGATTACCAGTGTGTAATCTGGTAATTACTTTTACCTTAAACTTAATTGTGATATTAAGTTCTCACCAGTGTGTGAGAACAAAATGGATTCCCCTACCACTAATAGCTCAGCAGCAACAAAATCCCTGGGGGCCTAAGGTGGGCAGTGTAGTAATGTCTGAGAAAGTGAATTGTCACCATAACACCAGGGTAAAACTAGTAGCCAAGGGCCTGGACACAGGTATTATCAAAAGAATCTGATGTGCCACTATGTAATGATGGCTGAAACATGCTTTTCCGGGTTTCTTATGTCTTACAGGTATAGCTCATACCTTTAAATGGCTGAATAGTACTTCATTGAAGGAATACACTACAAGTTATTTAAATAATCTAACAATATTTGTAATGATAATAAAGGAAAAATGAAATAAGGCAAGGAAGGATGGGAAAGGGCAAACTATTGTCTTTGGTCTTTGGTCAGGAACTTGTCAATGAATTCTTTCATCCAAAATTCCAACCTCCATTTCCTACCTCTAACTCACTCAAGATCCAATCCCATATGCATTCTTCCAATTCCTGTTGATATATATTAGCTAGGTCATGAAATGCCTTTACCATGGAAGCTGGGATTATACTTCCGTGCACAAGTTGTGTTAAGACATGATCTGGCTATTGGCCTAGAAGCAGTGAGAGATGATAATGTCACACCTTGAGATCATGCAAATTTACAGTTTCAGTGTAATCATTACACAGTCTCCAGGCAAGCAGAGACTGTTCTTCTCTGGTGAGGAGGATGAGGCTGCTTATATCAGCCAGGAAATCTCAGGAGAATCCAGGGGTTCAAGATTACAATGCTCATCCACCTAAATGTAATTATCCCAGATACTAATGGTCTCAATATTTTCTATCTGGGTTTTGACAATGACTTGGGAGAATGCTTGCAACTGTACATTTAGTTCTGTTTACATCTCTAACAAGGCTGTAAATGGATTCCAGTCTTAATTTTTCATCACAGTCTGTCCTGAGTTTATATTAATGCTGCCATAGCAATCCTCTGGCAATCAGAACATGCCTTAAGTTAGCAATTAACTGCTTTGAGCCTATCATTTTCTTTTTACAAGTTATCTAGGCCTATCAAAAGTAGCTACCTTACTCCATTATCTTTTAATTTATCATTTACCCATACTGATTACCACAGATACTTGGGCTCCTTCTTTTACCTTTACCTTAAACTTAATTGTGATATCATTGTGTGCCAGGGGTTATTAGCATCCTACTTAACACAGTAATAGTGTCCCTCTTGCCTTCCAACAAGTAGGCATCCAACTCCAAAATCCCATTTTAAAGGTCTGTGTTCTAGAACATTTTCTGGTCTCCAATTGCTTGAGTCCTTGTATTAGTTTCCTGAGGATAACATAACAAATTACCACAAATTGGGTGACTTAAAACAACAGAAATGTATAATCTTCTTTTTGGAGAGATGAGAAGTGTAAAATGAAGGTGGGTGTCATCAAGGCCATCTTTCCTCTGAAATCTCTAGGGGAAGATCCTTCCTTGCCTTTTCCAGTATGGGATAGCCCTATGAGTTCCTTGGTTTATGGCAGCATAAGTCCAATTTCTGCATCAGTCTTCATATGGTTTTCTCCCTGTGTGTTTTTGTCTCTTTTTTCCTGAGGAGGACACCAGTCATACTGGATAAGGGCCAACCCCACTCCAGTATGACCTCATCTTCACTAATTACATCGATAATGATGCTATTTCCAATAAGATCACACATTCTGAGGTATTGAAGGTTAGGACTTCAACACATCTTTTGGTGGGGCACAATTGAATGTACAATGGCCCTCACTCCTTCGATAAAGAGCCTGAGCCAAGGATTAAATGTTGATGGACAAGTGTGATTCCATTGGTGAGAGAATGAGGGAAATGGGAAATGTTGGAGGGAAGACCAGGAAATAATTCACAGTCAAATATTATCATTTTAGCCACATTTCTCAACAAGGCACAGCGAAGCACAGTTGTTTACAAAGCAAATGTGCTTATTTATTCATGTATGATATTTTCAGATAAAGAATAAAGAGAAAATCAGGCTCAAGCAAGTCCATCCGGGGGAGTCAGGAATAGAGCATAACTTTTCTGCTTGGTGCTCTTCTGGATCCTGTCTCCCATTGGTTATAATTTGCCCATTAGGGCTTTAACTCCTCTATAACTGGGTTGTATTACCTAGACCCTTTAGCAGCATCTTGGTAAACCCAGCTGTGTGGTGCTTTATCCATGTCTGGAAGCAGTGAGAAGAGTGAGAGACTTCAGGCATGTGACCAGACAGTCATGTGAATGGGTGTTACGTTACAATTTCAGCTCCCATCACTATTTGCTTGATATTCATGAGGGAAAGGAGTAAGAGGAGAAGTCTTCCTCTTTCAGGTATGATTCTCTAATTAATTACTCTGATATTTTTGCACAATCTATTCTTGCTCTTTGTACTTATTAACTCTGAGCATTTCTTTGTACTTATTAACTTTGAGAATTTCTTTGATATTCAGACCTCTTCTACTCAGGGCATTTGGGGCCATAGTTTCCCTGCTCTATTTCCCCCAGTGATCAGACACTGTCTACTTCTAGTATCTTCTCAAATTGTCATCAGAATCTCTTATTTTCCATAACTGCAATTTTTATTTAAAAAATTGTTTTTCTATGATTTCAGAGTAATTAGGAACAAGAGGAAAAAAGAAAATTGTGCTTGTTCTGCCATCTTAAACTGAATGACACTCACTCAGTTTGTTGATTGTGGAAGTAAGTATCCCACTGTTCTAGTTTCACTAATAGTTCTATTGGATTTATAAGTTAGTTATTCTGGGTTTAAGAGTTAAAGAGTAAACCACATAGATGGTAATTAACATAAGGAGGAAAAATCAGGGCCTTAGGAAGCTACCAGACTGAAAATTTAGAGAAATGCAGTAAGATAAATAGATGAGCTCATTGGCCCAAGAGGTTTTTCTGACCATCCTATTTCGTGTCTCCTTCCCTTTCTCCATCACTCAGGATCCACACCCTGCTTGATTTTTCTCCACAATCCTTATTGCTGCTTGAGATTTTATTATTTGTTTATTTTCTACCTATCCCGTCAGATTTCATGAGGAAATGACTTGTTTCTGTTTGTTGCAGTATCCTCAATTCTTAGAATGATGTTTGGGTGCATGTCTGGTTCTCAATAAATACTTATTTAATGAAAGAAAGAATGAGCCATGGAAGTTTGTTATTGGAAGAGATATTTAAAAACTACTTTACATACCCATCTAAAACTTGAATTGCCTAAATAACATGTCAACTAAGCAGTCATTCAGACATGATACTATGTGTGTTTATGTTTGGTTTTGGGAAACTTTCTGCTTTCCATGATGTCCATTAGTCCTCAGAAAGTTGGACCATAACAGAGTATCTCTCTGATGTTTTTAAGGATCTTTTTTTATTCCTCGAGATACTTCCATGTGGTAGTGTTTAATATATTTGAATACCATTTGGATGCCATGGTTCTCCTGAGTAGTCTTTTATACTGGCCCTGGATCTCTTCAATTATTACTACCTAGGCATGATTTCTATTCTGTGTTAGTGCATGGCTCTATATACAAATAGGTATAATGATAGAATAAGAAAGATAATTCAGAAATATGTAACCATATGGCACAGCAAGAATTTCTTTGTATGATGATAAAGTGGATTCCTGTGGGATAATGTCCCCCTTCCCTTCCAAAAGCTAATGAGATTTGGTTCTAGGATCCTCTGTCCTGGTGGATTCGTAACTCTGCAAGTTTTGAGGGAAGAACTAGGGAAGCAAGAGTTGCCTCTTCCACTCCTAAGTCTCTCTGTTTCTTTTACCTCATGTATATCCTGTGCTTTTCTTTGGTTTGCTGACTGAGCAGTAATCTCAACACTGTCATGTTCATGTTGTCATTTACATCAGTTATTAAAGCTAGACCAGCTTTTGTGGTTTGTTCTAGTTTATAGGCGTCTTCTCCAATCCTAGTTATTCTTTTCAGAATGCATTGCAAGTCAGATATGACATTCAAAAGTAACCCAAATTTTCCAGGTGTGGTCTGATCAACACAACCTAAGTTTGGATTATTACCTCCTTTGTTCAATTAATACTGCCTAAAACCTAATCCGCTTTTTTGGAGGATCTGCCATGCTCATGACTCACATTGACTTTACCTCCCACTAACCTCCCTGAGTCATTTTATAGCTGATAAGTATTGTCTTCCCTGTCCCAAACTTATGCCTCTAGCTTTTGAATTTGAGAGCAATTCTCAAGACTTATTACTGCTAGATTTATTCTATTGTTCCAGTTGGCTAAGATCTTTTTATTTCATTGCTACAGCCTGTCAAGATCTTTCTGGATTCTAATTCTTTCATCCCAGTTAGACAATGTCCTTCTCAGCAATCTGCAGATGATGCTTTAATACATGTTCCTTTTATGTCTGCAAGTCAATAGTAAAAATTCTGAACTAGATAGGACACGGTAAAGGAATTGGGATACGTACGCAACTCCCTTCAGTTTTACATTGATCCAGTTTTCAGTAGACTTTGGATATAGTTGTTTAACTTATTATTGATCCACATAATTATTTTGCTTCTCGTACTTATTTCTCCATCTTATACAAAGGAAAATTGTGAAATTGTGTCAAACATGTTTCTTTTTTATTTTTATTTTTTTTCTTGTTTTATTCTTTTTTTAAATTTTATTATTATTATTATTATTTTTTATTATACTTTAAGTTCTACATGTGCATAGTGTACAGGTTTGTTACATATGTATACTTGTGCCATGTTGGTGTGCTGCACTCATCAACTCGTCAGCACCCATCAATTTATCATTTATATCAGGTATAACTCCCAATGCAATCCCTCCCCCCTCCCCTCTCCCCATGATAGGCCCCGGTGTGTGATGTTCCCCTTCCTGAGTCCAAGTGATCTCATTGTTCAGTTCCCACCTATGAGTGAGAACATGTGGTGTTTAGTTTTCTGTTCTTGTGATAGTTTGCTGAGAATGATGGTTTCCAGCTGCATCCATGTCCCTACAAAGGACGCAAACTCATCCTTTTTTATGGCTGCATAGCATTCCATGGTGTATATGTGCCACATTTTCTTAATCCAGTCTGTCACAGATGGACATTTGGGTTGATTCCAAGTCTTTGCTATTGTGAATAGTGCCGCAATAAACATATGTGTGCATGTGTCTTTATAGCAGCATGATTTATAATCCTTTGGGTATATACCCAGTAGTGGGATGGCTGGGTCATATGGTACATCTAGTTCTAGATCCTTGAGGAATTGCCATACTGTTTTCCATAATGGTTGAACTAATTTACAATCCCACCAACAGTGTAAAAGTGTTCCTATTTCTCCACATCCTCTCCAACACCTGTTGTTTCCTGACTTTTGAATGATTGCCATTCTAACTGGTGTGAGATGGTATCTCATTGTGGTTTTGATTTGCATTTATCTGATGGCGAGTGATGATGAGCATTTTTTCATGTGTCTGTTGGCTGTATGAATGTCTTCTTTTGAGAAATGTCTGTTCATATCCTTTGCCCACTTTTTGATGGGGTTGTTTGTTTTTTTCTTGTGTATTTGTTTGAGTTCTTTGTAGATTCTGGATATTAGCCCTTTGTCAGATGAGTAGATTGCAAAAATTTTCTCCCATTCTGTAGGTTGCCTGTTCACTCTGATGGTAGTTTCTTTTGCTGTGCAGAAGCTCTTTAGTTTAATTAGATCCCATTTGTCGATTTTGGCTTTTGCTGCCGTTGCTTTTGGTGTTTTAGACATGAAGTCCTTGCCCATGCCTATGTCCTGAATGGTACTACCTAGGTTTTCTTCCAGGGTTTTTATGGTATCAGGTCTAACATTTAAGCATGTTTCTTACAGATTAGGTTTACTAGGTTTCACAGATTTAACAGCATAACCTCACGAAGATGTGCAGGATGATGTCTGTTATCTTCTTCCTGCTTCTCCTAATCCACTACACCCTGATTTGTGTCCCTGGAAGCTGTCCTTCGTGCACTGCATTAACTAGATTCCTTTGTCCTGCACTGACAGGAGATTGCAGGAGGGCAGGAGGAGAATGAGATCACAATATGTATTTCCCCAGATTGCTCTCTTCATAGCCAGAGATAATCAGTAGTTTAGTGTAAGTGGCTTAGTTCTTCTACTAAAGTCCACAATATCCCTCCAATGAACTCTCCAGCTGAAGATACAGCTACAACCCTCTCCAGGTTCCCATACATATTTTCCTTCTGGCCCCTTCAAATCTAAAGGCCAGGGCAGGCTGCATGGTCTTGCAACTTGTGTGATCATATAGGGTCTCATGCTTGGTTTAATGCTAGGCTATCCCTATCATGAAATTCTTAATCAATATTTAGTGTGTGGGGGGGTCCCTGTATATTATTCAGATGGTCCCTCTGTGGTCGGTACTGATTCTCCCCAGTTGCTTTACTGCCTCTCTAAGTTTCCTTTAACCCTGACCTATGCTTTTATGAGGATTCTCTTTTCTAAACTCTCTTCTAGTACATTAATTTGTTATATGTGCACCTGTTCCCTGCCTGGACCTTGACTAATACAGAAGGAAATGAGGTGAGTCTAATATTTTTTATGCAAGTCTTTGTTGGCTCCTAGTGATCATTGCTTCTTTAGGTTCTCTATACCTATTCCTTTATATAAAAGATTCTAAAATCTTAGCTGAAATCAATGTAACTTTTACTTGTCTTAATTTGCCAAATCTTTCTTTGTCCCATTTTTCAAAGATTGGCTGGTGTTTGCCTGTCTCCAGTTTTATTCCTCTTTACTGTTTGTGATTGTCCCTCAAAGGGCACTGGAAATGTTTGGTTTAATGATTTAATTTGAAGATTCTTTAGAGACCTTTAGAAATAATTCAGGACCAGAAGTTTAACTATGCTTCCTTCTCCAGCTAAAGCTACAGTTTCCTCTTATCAACATGTTTTGTCTTTTTTTCAGTCCAAAGAGAGGTTTGCTTTTTCCTTGTCATTAGTCAATATATCATTGGCCCCCAACAGAGAACATTCCCTTCCTTTCCTTCTACTTGCACTCATAAAAGACTTGAAATACTTTTTTTTTTGGGGAAAAAAAAAAAAAAAACCCTTCCTTTCCTTTCAGGTGCTACAAACATCCTGAAACTTAATTCTATGCCACCATCTAATATTAATTACTTCCTCACTGTTTCTTTCATCAGATAGATCTTTTGAACCTATAGAGAGGACAGAGATATTAACATACAAATTCAGTGACTGAAGTCAGCCTCCACTCCCTTCCAGGTCTAAGAAAGAAGGATTCTTTATTGTTTCTGCCTCCTTAGGCCTGGAATCCTATCATTCTAATTGGAATCCTCAGAATAGGGACATATCAGATTGATTTTCAACAGAAAAGGCCTGGAAATAGAAATGATTGTAGAGATTCAAATTTGGACTACAAAGCAGAAAGGTTTCAGGTAAGAGTTGTAAGGAAGAATCCAGAAAGATGGTAGGTGTTAGGGAGGCACTGTCATGAGGATGGCTGAGGCCTGAAGAGAAGGCACATTTTGTTTTGCTGCAAACTGTCTGTTCAAGAGACTTATATAAGGGTCTGAGTACTTTTCAATGCTTTTTTGGTGATTGCTGTGTTACACATATGCTACGACCAGTTATGAGAAGGGCACTTCAAAATCAAAATCGGAGCTCAGGAACCACATTGGTTTCTTTAATATATCTGGTATTTTTCTCCCTCTGTGGCTTCATTATTTACAATTGCACAGTTAGAATTACATTTATGTGAACTCTTGAAGTCATCTTCCATCTCAGTATTTCCTGGCATAAAATCAAGCTTATCTAGTTTTTTAAAATGAATATCCTGAAATCTTAGTCACTATTTCTACAACTATATTCCATGCTATAATAGTCCTGGCAGATTTTATTTACAGTAGACTAAAATAAAAATATTCTGTGGGAAATGTTTAGAAAATGCTATTTATTATATATCCCTTCCTAGATGAGTATAGGCACATTCACATATTAAGGATTCTGCAAAGTGTTGCTATAAAGGCATTTGCTTAACTTGGTTTAGCCAAGGAATTCCCCAAACCATTTATACCTAAGTTTATTGTCTATACTCTGCACTAACAGGACTTCACTATTTGGTTGTCTTGTTTTACATGATTTTACTATTCAAGAAACTTAGGAAACTAAAGTTGTAAATATCTTTGTTGTTAAAATCAGGACCTCACAGAAAATCTATTTATCTAAACATTGCATTTACCCTTGCAGGGGCCATAGAATAAAAATTTCTTTTTCTCTGAAGTTTTGCAGAAAATCAACTTAGAAATGCAGATGAATAGGAGAAAAGCATATAAAATTTATTTTACTTTGCATAACGTAAGGGAATCTCAGGAGAATGATTACCCAATGATCCAATGGGGTTCAGATGCTTATATGCCCTTCTTCATAGGGCAAAGGGAGATGGGGGAGTGTGGCAATTTGAGACATAATAAATGATTTTTAGGGGAAAATAAATGGATTTGAGGAAGATGCAATGGCCTAGGACAAAGTCTTTTGATCCCACAGAACAGACAGTGACTGGTTAAATGATTCTCTTTGAAATACTGAATGGACCAAAAAGGAAGACAACGGTTTGGACAAAAGTCTATCCAGATCTTTTAGTATTTGTTCCTGCCATATGAATTAAGTGAATGCAAATTCAAGGAAGGGAACAGAGGTAATTGTTTTCTTCTTTGGTGGCTCTGGACTTCAGGCAGATAAAGGAACTTCAGAGACCAGCTTCATCAAGTGCTTTGATAGAGACAGAGGATTGACAGACAGGAAGGGGTAGGGGAAGGTCAGAGAGACCTTGAGGTTGCTTCTTTAGTTCAGTATGTCAAAGCTGCTGGGGTACCAGTTTCTGAGCCCCAATAACTTCATCAGAGTAAATACCTTTTCTCAGGACAATATAGCTTGAAAAGAGTGTTTCCTCTTCAAAAATTCTATTTGAAACCATATCCATGCCATGTTCACCAATCCTAAACAATAATTTTGTGAATCTTCTGCAGTCCTAGTCTAGCTCCCACTTTGAAGGATCTGCTGACCACCCCGTACATCTTATTAATACCTTCACTTTTTTCTCTCAAATTCAGATGCAACTAAGACTGTGAAAATAGCAATCTCCCTTAGCACAGTAAGCAAATAAAACTAGCTTTGCTTTATGAACAGATTATTTTCGGGCTGGTGTCAGCGTTTAAGGGTCTGATCATAGAATACTCTTTTCACATAAACTTCTTTCCATCCTGGAGAACAAATGTTTGAAGGATACACTTGAGGGGATGTAGGCTCACAGGATTGTGCAGGAGGATTCAGTCCCCAAGAAGACCTGGATTCAAACTATCAAAAATCATCTTCTCAGCCTGGCACAGTGGCTCACACCTATAATCCCAGCACTCTGGGAGGCCGAGGAGGGTGTATCACAAAGTCAGGAGATCGAGACCATCCTGTCTAACACGGTGAAACCCTGTCTCTACTAAAAATACAAAAAATTAACTGGGTTTTGTGGCACATTCCTGTAGTCCCAGCTACTCTGGAGGCTGAGGCAGGAGAATTGCTTGACCTGGGAGGCAGAGGTGGCAGTGAACCGAGATCATGCCACTGCACTTTACCCTGGGTGGCAGAGTGAGACTCCGTCTCAAAAAAAAAAGAAAAAGTCTCATCTTCAATCAAATTGCATGATATTTCTTAAAGAAAGCATCTCTGTCAACATGTTTATATACACTAAGGGGAGTTAGTCCTTCCTTTATGTATTTCTTCTATGGATAATTTAATACCAGGTGTTATGGTCCGAATGTTTTCCCCAAAATTCATGCATTGACACTTAATCACCAATATGATAAGAGGTGGGGTCTTTAGGAGGTGTGAAGTCATAAGGGTAGAGCCCTCATGGATGAGATTGGGGCCCTTATAAAAGAACTTGAGGAAGTCGGTTCGTTCTGTCTCACTCTTCTGCTATGTGAGAACACAGTGTTCATTTCTTTTTCTCTTTCTGTCTCTTCCACATATGAGAACACCTTAACAGTACCATCTGCGAAGAACAGGCTCTCACCAGACAGCAAACTTGCAGTGCCTTAATCTTGGACTTCCCAAGCTCCAGAACTGTAAGAAATAAATTTCTATTGTTTATAAATTAGGCAGTCTCAGGCATTTTGTTATAGTAACACAAATGAACTAAGACACCAGTATGAAGAATTTTATTCTCAACTTTCATGAAATGAAATCCAATTTGTCTTTCTTCTGCATTTTTTCTTATGAAGGGTGGGTCTCAAAAGTTTATATCTGGAATTTTAAAGAGAATGGACTGAGATAAAGAGCTCTTAAAAGATCCTCCAGATGGAACTTTAAAATTTCTATTAACTAATGCAATCTAGTAAGCTTCATCTCAGTAAGGACAAGTCTTTGTCCCACAGCTGTCTGGGCTTTCTAGGAAAGCTACACAATTTTAGGAATGTCTCAGTAATCTGTTCAGTAGGCTTTATACAGGGAGATGAATCTGGGAGAATATAGCCGATGAGGTATATTCCCTGTGTCTTATACTCTCATCTCTCCAGATAGCATTACCTGTTGTCTGCCATTTTGTCACCTGCCCATGTCCTGTCCTCTCTGCCATTTTCTTCTCCACTGTACCTCCTACCCCAAGCTGACCCCACCAGGTGAGGTAGGCAGAAAACAGAAGCCTAATTCAAACCATTGCACAATGTTACTGTATCTCATAGCTAAAAATATTAACATTAAAAAAGTTATACCTCTGTAACTACCTGAGCCTCACATTTTTCATTTGACTGATGACTATTATAGCAACAGTCCTTAGTACCTCAAAGGTTGTTATCATGACTAGAACATGAAAGAACTAAAAAAGTAAAGCTTTAAATGAATGTAAACCATTATTGAGATGTAAAGGTGGTAATATGTGTAGATACTATTTCACATTAAAGTAAAAGTATAGTAATAGGAAAAATGATGTACTATCCTGGCCACTCTAAATATTTTTACTATATTAATATGGTTTTCAGAAAAATTTTAGTATAAGGTAACGGCTGTCATTTTTGCCTATCAACTCAGCTTTAGTTTTGAATTTAATTCATTCAGGCTAGAAAACCACAGCAGTGATCAAAGGCATAATTATAACATATTTATAGCCTATTATTATTGTAACATTCTGAAGTAAAGGGCAAAAATTCCACCCAGTGAACTTGTTCTTCCTGTTACTGACACAAGATTGAAACATTTAAATGCTAAGACATGGATCCCTGAGGCAGAACATAAAATATTTATAATGAAGGGAGTATGAGCCAATAAATTTCAGTTATGAATGTTTTTAGCTAGAAGAAATAATAAATAACTTTCCACAGGCAATATTTCAGTTTGCATTTATTGTACCTCGTCATACCAGATTTTCAGGAAACAATAATGATTGCATAGTAGGACACTAAATTACTCTCATGTTTAATGAACGATTAAACTGTTAAGCTTTGATTAAGATATAAGAGCCTCCCTAATTTGACTGTGAGATGTGGTTTCCTTGGAAAGGTATAGATCGTGATAATACCAATAAAGATATTTTAATTTATATACTTTCTATTGAATAAAAGCAATTTCAGATATAAGTAAGCCTTGTAAAAGGATTACCAAACTCATAGGTTTAGGGAAGAAGGGAAAGAAGAGCATTTAACTAACAGGGAAATGAATTATGCACTTGGGATGTCTTATCTCTAATCCATTTAAACAGTTTTAAAATTTGGTAGGGAAAATGGCCTAAATTACATATAATGATGCATAAAAATTGCTAGGACAAGTCAGGTGCAGTGGCTCTTGCTTGCAAACCTAGCGCTTTGGAAGGCCGAGGCAGGAGGATCACTTGAGCTCAAGAGTTTGAGACTAGCCTGGGCAACATAGTGAGCCCTTGTCTCTACAAAAAATTTAAAAGTTCACTGGGCATGGTTGCACGTGCCTGTAGTCCCAGTGACTCCAGAGGCTGAGGTGGGAGGATTACTTGATCCCAGGAGGTAGAGGCTGAAGTGAGCCATGATTGCATCACTGCACTCCAACCTGGGTGACAGAGAAAGACACTGTTTCAAAAAAATTAAAATTAAAAAAAATTTCTAGGAGATATTGTGGTACGTGGGAAATAATGCAAGATGAGAGGCAGAAGACTTAAATCAGAGTTCTGCGTTTGTAACTTACTAGCTGTGTGACTCTGTACAAGTCAGTTATCTTGCTAGACTCTCCTGTTCCTTTATTTATGAGGCAACAACAAGAAGACATATCTTGCATAGTTGTAAATATGAAGTGAGTTAACTCAGCCTGGGCTCTCTAGGAAGCAGAACCTGAGTGCAAGCCTGTTATCAGCATTTGTGATCCTGGAAAAAGGTAGGAATGAGGGACAGGGAAACCAGGCCAAGAAGGAGAGAGAGCCAATGAGTTGCCAGTAGACCACGGTTATAAGTGCCACCTTGCCAATCACTAAGAGATTGAGAACTGTCACATGAAATGTTAATCAGGATCACCCATCTAGGGGAAGAATAGGAGAATTTACTAACTCTATTTCCTTCCCCCATTGATCACCCATGCAGTGTGTTATGGGCTGAATTGTTTCTGCCCCTGTCCTTGATTTATATGTTGAACTCTTACCTTTCAATACCTCAGAATGTAACTCTATAGGGTACCTATATTGGATATAAGGCCTTTAAAGTGGTGATTAAGTTAACATGAGGCCCTTAGGATAAGCCCTAATCTAATCTGACTGGTGTTCCACTCTAAGAAGAGGAAATGTGGACACGCAGAGGGACACCCATGGGGTTTGTATGCAAGAGGGGAAGACCACGCAGCCATCTGAAAACTAAGGAGAGAAGCCTCAGAAGAAACCAAACCTGCTGACACTTTAATCTTGAACTTCTCGCCTCCAAAACTGTGAGAAAATACATTTCTGTTAGCGAAGCCACCCAACCTGTGGTCTTTTGTTATGGCAGCCTTAACAAACTGATAGAGGGTGTTAACTTTCCCACACTCTGGGTGCTACATGTATAAATGGAGAGTAGATTTCATTCCTAGTCCCAAGCTGAGGTGCCAACAGAATAGCCCCAAGTGGGAAATGAGAGGTAGACTCTTGGGGTGAAGTGCTGTCATGCTGTACCTGAGCCCTCACACATCAGATGGTCAAGTTGGTGTCTGCAACAGGACAGATGCAACTAAGAAAACCTGAAAAGGTGCACAAAAGATAGTAATACAATATACAACAGTATTTTTAAATGGCAAGTTTGTTAATAATAATCAAAACTACCTTTTAGTACTTTATGGATTTATGTAGAATTCCTTAGGAATGCGTATGGCTCATGAACTCATAGTTATATCACTCAATTTCGTTTTAAATCATGTTCATGTACAACTTCTTGAAACCAGGGAGTTGTACCAAATGGCCACATGTTTATTTCAAAGAGCAAGCAAAATGTTAGAGTCTTTGTAAAAGAGTAAACAAACTATATACCTAAAAAGATAAAGCATTAGACAAAATATAGCATTGCTTTCATTGTTTTTGTGTATGTGCCTGCTTCCCTTGAAATCCATAGCACCAGGATTTGGCCTTCAAATTCCATGTACCATGGTCTATTACAAAGAATCCTGAATTGGACACACTAGAAAGATGAGTGATTTTCTTGGTCACAGAAGCGTGCATATGGTTATAAGTTTGGTTACATGAGACCACAAAAGCTTTCTGTTATATTTGTGGAGATGTCGGGAAATATCTCCATATTTCAGGGGTAGTTAAAGGGTTTGTGGATTGGTGAAGTGAGAAGGAGTGAGAGGAAATGTGGCTTCTGTGGGTGCAGAAATGGAGTCAGGAGTCCTGAGTGCTATGACATGAACAAGTATGGAGGGATGTGCCCACACAGAAATATCGGCAACTGAAAACTTACCCATGACGAATTTCACATTTCAACAAACTCATCATCTGACATGCTTCTTATGTACATTCTAGTCTAAGAAGACTACAGGCTGAAATCGCTCCACAAAGATGGCGCTCAGTAGGAAGTCAAATGGTTTTTATACAGATATAAAAATGTTGCTTGCTGAGAAGCCTGATCAATGTTGGTAAGATGAAATGTGAACACTAAAATTGCAGGCTTTGCATAAGTCATTGTTTAATAACTACCTTATTTACCTAATAGTTGAAAATGGGAAAACAAGAGGAGACATATGTACTTGCTCACCCAGTGTTTAGCTTTGTGTTTATCTCTGGCTGGATGCCATTTCCAGGTGTTTGGCATTGAGCCAAAGACTAAAATTAGACATTTGGTACAGCTCTGGGTGAGACACAGGGGTGATGTAGGAAAGCTTGTTCAACTCTTGGCCCCTGACACTACTATTAGTGCCTCACTTTTCAGGGCTGTCAAGTATACCCACCCATTTAAAGGAAAGTAGAATAAGATAGAAATGTGATTAGAAAAAATCTATTAATCGCCATATATCAAAGCAAAGTCTCCCTCATAGTACATTATTTACTTAAAAACTTTAAGTATATTTTCATTTCTTTGGAAAAATCATGTAGGATGAGTAATGCTTTTATTCTTTTCAGGGGTTGGTCCAAGGCATATTCTAACAGTGCTCATAGATATATGACATTGTGAAAATAAAATTTGGAAAAACAAAAGCCAGAAATTCAGACATCAAAAAATATATAGGGGTTTGCCTATAGATGAAATCATCAAGTTGTATAATTTAATTCTCAGTTTTACAGGTATGAAAGCTCTATTTTGGTAGTACTGCAGAGGGGACTAGATTGGTGCCACAATCAAGGCACAATAGAATGATATCTAATGTAAGTTAGAATGAATCTGGATTAATTTATCACTAACATGGAGAGGTCTGCTTGATTTGCTATCCATATATTATAGGACAATAAGGCCTTAGCAAGTGCTTATCTTCTGGATAAGTATACTTCATGGCTTTGAATGTTTGTGTTGTGTATTGAGGAAAAACAAAGAAAGGTTGAGAAATGACATAAACGTAACATTAAAGAAAAGTGAAAATAGTTCAAAAGTAAAGGATCAGTGGATTTCTAATCATGGCTGACCATTCCTTCATTTTTATTATCAAAGAGTACAGATCTTTGTCAATCAGAGAAGCGAAGCCATACTGACTGGCCTCTCCCCACTGCTACAGAGACCCCAGGGACAGACCTGATATGGTTTTCTATGCTAACATTTTATAAAAAAGCTTTAAGAGCTCAGCAATAGCCATCAGGTGTATTGATCATGGGTGGAATTGTCAGAGAAGCATTTGCCCAAGTATAGCTAACTTTTATTGCGTCAGAGATGAAGCCTGGGTACTGCCTACTTACTCTTTTTAATCTCCAATGTTTTCAAAATGCCCAATGTCTAGGGTTCAAAGAAAGGAAAAGGTACAGGAAGATATGCATGTTTAACATTTTGATGCCTGTATCACAATTAATGGTGGCTCTGCTTTAAGATCCTCAATATGGACTTTGCTTACTTTGGTCTCACACACATTAGAAAGGAAAATTGAAGGGCTGAGAGACATAAATCCTTTCTGTGGATTTATGGCCTAAAATTATAACCAGAGTACCCCCTTTCCCTGTCTTGAGATACCCGGAAAGCAGGAATTTGCAATCATGAAGGTTTCTCAAAGAGTAAGGATTTAAGGCAAGGGGAGATGGTTCACCTTGACACAGGTGATGTTTTATCTCAGCCATGGGGAAGCCTGATAATGCACTTGACCCAATATGCCCATACAGTGAACAGAATTCCCATCCCTAAATTCATCTCTCAAGCTCCATACAGTCACTTTTTTACTTTCTTGATTACTATCTTACCCTGTTATAATCACACCTTCCTTTCTTTTCACACACACAGCCCTCTTCTGCAGCTTTGTTAAAATAATTGATTGACTCTAGTTAAGCCCTTTCTTTTGTTTTTTGGCATGAGCAAATTCTACTATTGAATATCGCTATTCTACAGGTTGTCTATAAAAGTCTGGAATCATTGTCAAAGAGTATGTTGGCTATATTTTCAAATAATATATGAAATATGTTTTCCTTCAACCTCCTGACACATTTTCAGATGAAATGTTTTAAAATTTAAAGCATATACCTAAATACTTAGGCATTTGTTTTAAAAATACAGTAAGCACAGTACTTTCCTTAGGTTTCTAGACTTTTTGGACTCTCAGTTCTGTATTCATTGTACTTTCCCAGAGTAAAAATTAAACCCATTGCCTGATATATCAACAGATCATACCCAACAAAATGTAGAACATATTATTTTGAAAATATAATTACCAAACAATTTAAAAATAGATTTATCCATGTTTCCCAACTTTTTAGATACCTCGTGATTCTTTTAGACAAACACTTAGGGTCACGCTGTTTGAAGCTTCAAATAGAACCAGACCTAATGGTATGTACTGTCACTTAATCTTTGCTACTGACTGATTTATTACTGAGGCTCTGTCTTTTTTATATTTTCCATGTCACATAGTCAGATTTTTGAGATAGGAATTTCAGAATTCTATTCCCTGAATAAACAATGAATGCTCACAAAGAATTCCAAATGTTCTGTCCTTGACTTTGTATAGTTTGCTCCAAAACAATTATTGTAGTACCTAAATCAGCAGGAACTGTTCATTAGAGATGTGAACTCTGGAAAACAAATCCACCATGCCTCACTTGGCAAGGCTGTTGTCAGCCTTGCATGCAGCTTGTGCTTGTAATAAATAAAGAAGTAAGCAATAATAATGGCACAAATTAAATTTATGCCCCATGAAGTTAAAAATATTGCCGTTACTCAAAACATCTGAGTGCAGGGAAAGACTTACTATGACAAGAGAAATTATTAATAATAATAATCAGAAGAAGAAGAAATAATAATAAGGGGAACAGATAGTGTGTAGCATTGAGAACCACTCCAAAAGTATTTTAATACCTCAGCTGAATTCATACTTCCAGCTTCTCTCAAGTGTGATATTAAGTCTTAACCAGAGTCTGGCTAGGTCTGTAGGCCTCTAGGGCAAGCCTTGGAGCTTCAGTGACTTGTGCAGGGACAACATGTGGTTGAAAGCCATGGTAATCTCTGTCTGGGCATCAGGGTCAGACAGTCTCCTGAAGCTGGTGAGCTGCTTCTGTTTGAAATCTCGTTTCTGAATATTCTTGGGCCTGTGATGCTTACCTTCTGAAACCTGAATCTAGGGTCTGACAAGTCCTAACATACCATAGCTCCTGATACCTACAAAGTCTTTACTCAGTCTAGCCTATTGATTCCCTGAACTTGTTGCCTGAGGCAGAGAGGGAGCTAATTAAAAGAAAACAGAGCTTTGAAAATCTCTCAGAATCTCTCTGAGATGCTGCCACAAACCTCGGGAATTTGAATCACTGCCCTACCTAGGAGCTGACAACAAATCTTTCTACATGCTGCTGAACTAGGAGTGAGATGCCTTTAAAATGGGAAAAGAAAACAAAATTACAAACCTCCCTGTTCCCATCTTATTTTCTCTCTAAGATTTTAAATGAAGTAAAAGATATCTTAGAGTAAAAAAAAAAAAAAAAGATATGTGCATGCATGTAGGTGGGGGGTGTGTGTGTATTTTGCATCACCATAGCATGTATTTCCTGGGTATTTATAAATATCAGTTACATTTTTAAAACATTCTTTCTGTGCTATAATGGTGGTTTATTTCATTGTATAGGTAGGAAAAATGAAACAGAGAGAAGTTAGGTAATTTTTCTTAAGTAATCTGAGTCAGCCAGAAAGACAGTTGGATGAGATTACAACTCATAGTTGCTGACACTGAAATACATGTGGAAACCACTAGACCACATCATTTTCTTTCGTTATCTTTCTTTTTTGAACTGACTATAACAAAACAGCACTTCTGTGCTTACAAAATCCTTACTGTTGTTTTTTCTGAAGCAGTTTCTAGGTAGACAGAAAAAATAAATCATAAAATTGTCACTTACCACCAGCCATGATGACCCATCTCTTCCTTTTTGAATACATCATGACCATCAGAGACTGGGGAAAATATTTAAAGTAACACTGAGACCCTAATATTCATTGGTTACATTTATGGCCATGGTCAGATTGTATCACTTCCAAAAAGCTGCAAAGGCATTTTGCCAGGATGGCTCCTTCTTCCTAGGCAAGGGCCAGAAAGATAAAAATAGACCATAAGGCTATCATTAGATGAAAACAATAGACTGGGACTCACCGTTCAGAAATCCTGAACCTGCTTCCCACATCAGATAATTTGCTAGTTGCCCATGGAGATTCATCATCCTACATTTTAAATAAAATTACAGGTAAAGAAAAATCGGAAGACAGAAGTTTATTCCTGAACAACCAAAACAGGCCTTTTCTAATGACCAAGAATGATTCACATTCAGGATTCAAAGCTCAAAATATAGGGTACATGTCTTGGTAGCATAGGGTAGGCCCCTAAAAGTTAACAACTATGGATCAATCTGGGTTCAGACTCTTGTATTCTCATTTTCCCCAGAACTAGAGAGGTGAGAAGCATAAGCTGTTATTCCAGATATAGCAGAAAACCAGAACCACCTGGAGGAAATGGGACTTTCATGTAAGATATACCAGTTATCTACAGCTGTGTAACAAATCATTCCCACACTTGCTTTGTGAAAACAAACAAATTTATTATTTATCATGGTTCCGTGGGTTGGCAGGTTGGTTCATCTGCTGCTTTGCCTTCTTGGCTCATTCAGGCAGCTGCATTCTACTAGCTGGTCAGCTGGACTGTCCAAAGTGGCCTCATTCTCATGTCTGGCAGTTGGTGTTGGCTGTCAGTTGGGTCACATCGGGTCTCCATGTCTTCTTCTTCTTCTTCAGTAGGGTAGATTGGCTTTCTTACCTGGAAGTTTTAGGGCAGTTTCCCAACACAGCAATAGTAGTGCTTAAAAGTTCCAAACAGAAACTCTAAATAGTGTTTTTTAAGGAGTCACTTTTAATTAGTACATGGCAAAAGAGAGGAGAGTATGATGACAATTTTTAAAAAGTACAACTAATAAAGCTGTTGTTTTTAGGGCTACAACTTGTCTCAGTGCTTTTGGGAGAGACTAATTCTGTGGTGATTGAGGTTTTACATTTCTACACAGTTTCCATTTAAAGAATGCTCGAGAAAAACGTGTGAAGATCTATAATTTTGGTTTTAGAAACTTCATTGTTGAATTCCAGTTACTGGACTAATGTCATTAGAGAACTTTCAATGTGACCCTTCTGTTTGAATGATTCAGTTCATATCTGTATCAATTTCTTTTTCTAAATCTTGGATTTATGCAACCTAAACACACTGCTGGAAGGAATAAAAATGGTGGTGAAACAAGGAATACAACCTAATATAATGGTTTTGTCAGGGAAAAAAAAATAGAGGTTGTTTCTGTAAGAGTTCCATGTGTCCATGGTTAGATACATTATTATCTGGGAGAGTGATGGGCATGGGGGTTGGGGTGTCGGATAACATGGAGAATTGGAAAAAATAGTGCTTGTTTCCAGATCAAACTTCAGGGGTTAGCCTTAGTGAAATGTTGTTTAGTTTTTCTTCATGGGGCAGACAGGCTCTTGTGAAATGAATGAGAATTTAGAACTTTGTTATGCCTTCTTATGGCTTTAAAACTTCCTTTTCTCCAGCATCTCTCCACCTGTGCCCATGGAAGTCTAAGTGGCAATATTATGACCCTCCAGTATGTGTTATCCAGACCAGCAGTCCCCAACCTTTTTGACAGCAGGGACTGGTTTCGTTCAATTTTTCCATGGCCAGGGTTGGAGAGTGGTTTCAGGATGAAATTATTCCACTTCAGATCATCAGGCACTAGTTAGATTTGCATAAGGAGCGTACAACCTAGATCCCTCATGTGCACAGTTCACAATAGGGTTTGCACACCTATGAGAATCTAATACCACTGCTGATCTGACAGGAGGCAGAGCTCACATGATAATGCTTGCTTGTCTACCACTCACCCCCTGCTCTGTAGCCCAGTTCCTAACAGGCCATTGACCAGTACCGGCACCATGACCCATGGGTTGTGGACCCCAATCTAGATCATAAAACTCAGGAATGGTCTCAGTTGAGGAATAATATTGGCAGTAAGAAAGTTTGTGCATGTGTTCTAACTGTTATCGTGCTAGCCAGCCTTTACTAATGTCTTCTTCAGCTGAATAATTGTTTGTTATCTAGTTGGAGGAGATACCAAAAAAAGTGTTAAAGATAAAAGTTTTCATTCTCTTTCATTTCATTTAGTTTTCCACCTCTGGAAGGGAAAAGAAAGTTTAAATTTTAAGGGATTTGATGTCGTTAAATAAAGACATGATATACAAATTGGCATATGCTATCACAATATGGTGCTGGAGGAGTCATGGAATCAGAATATATTAGAATTTTTAAAAAATCTCAACTACATTCCAGTACAGATAACCACTGCTTGGGTGGATGGTTTAACTTCTAGTGGTATAATGTTCACTATTGTGAGACAGCCAGTTTCACTGTTGGATAGCATAAATTGTCAAAAGTAATTTTTATATTGAATCAAAATATGCTAACACTTTCATTCGTTGGGCCTGCTTTGGCCTAGTGGGTTGAATAAAACAGTTGTATTATAATGATCATCTGTGTAGCACATATTGTTTTAAATGTTTTACATATGATAATTTATTTAACTCTCACAACCCTGTAAACTAGATACTTTTATTAAACCCACTTTACAGATGTGAAAACTGAGGCATTGAAATACTACTTTGAGTTTCCCAAGATTGTGTAGCTATTAAAAAGCAGGATTGGTATTTGAACCCAGGAAGCTAGATCCCAAGGCCTTTGCTATTAATAAGTACAGATACATATCAAACTGCTAACAACTGCCAACAGCAATATTTAGTAATTGATATAAGAAAGTATATACGTCAGCCGCTGTTGCAACCAATAAGCATTTTTTTTACATTCCCAAGCATCCAATTCTGCAAACTCAGAAAGCAATTAGCCATAATTTACTGACAAAAGCACCGAAGTTTTTAATGCTTATTCCTGTAGGTAGTCCTTGAATATTTGAGACAAATGCCCTGTGTTCCTTAAGATTTCTTTCCAGGCTCAACATCACTAATTCTTAATAATATTAATATGTCATGTTCATCTTCAGCCAGAAAATACTTTTTGAGCACATAACTTTTCCCCAGACACTGTGCTAGGCACTGTATGAAAATAAAACACCTACGGATTCATTTCTTGAGCAGCTTATGGGTTTGGGGGGAAAGAAAAATAAGTTTCAATTTTTTTAAATGTTAAAAAGAATTATAATAGAATTAGGCTCAAGGTTCTTTGGGGACAGAGACACCTCTAAATATTACTGAGGCATTAAGGAAGGATTTCCAGAGATGGTTGTACTTTAATTGAGACTTGAGGGATTGGCAGGAATAACATAGGAGGGAAATACTAAACAGCAGAAGAAACAAATGGGCAAAGCCTTGGCAATATGACAATATGATTTGTGCAGAGAACTGCAGTTTAATAAATAAAATAAAATGTACAACTAGGGAGATGGCTGGAGATGAGAGGCCAACTGGGTTTTCTATTCTAAATTGAGATGGAAGGAAGCCATTGTGATAAGTTTAGTTTGCAAGTGATTTCATTCAACAAATATTTGTTGGGTTTATACTATATTTAAGCTGTGCTAGACATTTGGTATTTGTTGTGAGCAGGATAGAAATCATCCCTGTCTTCTTAATACTTTTAATCAATTGGAAAATGACAAGTGATAACAATAAATGTGGTGCTATGGCAAGGGACATATAGAAAGCTGTAAGAGTACACATTTCCAGAATCTAATTTGTTCTGGGATAAGGATCCCTCTCCCCAAGGGAGTGAAAGTAATTCATTTGGAAGGTGATTGGGGAAGAGTGGGAAAAAAAGATTAAGAAAGTAGGAAACCTAATATGGAATGCATTAATGACCAGGTCACATATTGAAACAATGGGGGATCAGTCCTACTATGGAACTCTGGAAGACTGTGTAGAGCATGCCTCAGAACTTTTATATCTGAGGAGTGAAGAAGCCAGGATATTTATCTATCAGATCCAAACTATAATTGATTGAAGGTCATTCTTAAAGATGTCAACTCCCCAACATTTCCAGATTTGCCAGCATGTAAGTTGAGTGTAGGTTTGCAAACTCCTATAGCCAGAGAAAGCTCTCATGCAGAGTCATAGTGCTTGCGGTAAAATGTATTCAGGTATAGTGTCCCATATTGAGTCTTTTGTTTTATCAGTGGATAGGTTGTTGGTCACAATCTAAAAAAATATAATGGGATTGATAATGAGATGAACTATTATCTCTGTTGCTCTCTCTGGTTCCAAGGCCAAATTTGAAATATATCATTTGTGCTTTCTACCAATCATTCTGGATTTCCCTCACCTTGTCAGCACTTTCATTGATCTAAATTGTTTGCCTGGTGATATTGCTCAGAACATAATCTTTTCATCCCTGAGTGGTCTGAACTTTTAGTTCTCCCTTCACAGGAGGCTGATGACCAGGTGTGCTGTTCAGTTTGCCCTTGCCATCATCTTTCATGGTCACCCATGAGTTGGGCTGAGTGCAAGAGCAGTCACCTGATTAATGGCTTTCCCCAACATATAGAACAAACCTATCAGGATATAAGGAATGTACCATGGGTCTATATGTGTGACCTGAAGAAGAAAGGTTGATGACTTGGGGATCTGGGCCACCTCTTCGTATTAACTTATCTGATCCGGACTTTTTAGAACACAATCCCCATTTCCACTGTACTCTGAATTTTTACTGTTTTAGGGCAAACAGGGAAGGATCTCTAGGATAGCTAGTTCCTGATGGGCATTTTCAGTTTTCCTGTCACTTGATATCTCATGGACTTGCATTTAGCATCTGCCAGGGGGCCCATACAACTAGTTTCTACTGGTAGCTTGCCAGAACTCTCTTTTATTTATTTTCTTCTGCACATGAGATGGCCTTGCTCAGAAATCTTAGACTCTGCCAAACATTTTAATCTGCCTTATATATCTCTACCAAAATGAAATCTGATGGGTCAGATGGCCAAATGGCAGATCTTTAATCTGCTACAGAGTCCTCTCTTTACCTAGTCTCTAAAAAATTTGGGAGTGTCAGTATTACCCTATAAATGTGTAAAAGCAGTAGTTCCAAGTGTAGTATATGCTATATCTAAAATATAAGGAGGTCTATTAAGGGCTATTATTTTTTTTATTAGTGGCAGAAGGGGCAAGGTATGTGAATTTGTCCTATAACTTTGAGGGTATATTCAAGCATTCCTCCAGGCAATAAACCTCTAAAACTTTACCAATATGGCAGGATTTTGATTTATTTTGGGAGTTATTTGTCACCAATGTACATATGGATATTACTAGTGGCACATATATTTGCATTTCTTGCTCTCCAGCAATATCAATATGATGCAGAAGCTTGATGTTTGTGAAAATTTTAAGATTATCCAGAACTATATTATGACAGAGAGCAGAAGAATTACCTTAGCTAGAAGCAAAACTGTAAATACGTACTGATGTTCCCCCCAGGTAAAAGCAAACTGCTCTTAATCCCTCTTTTTTTGACGGAGATGGAAAAGAATGCCATCTCTAGATGAGTAATCTCATATTCAGTTGTAGAGCGCATGCTCATCTGTTCTAGTTAAGATACTTCATCTGACTAAATGTCTGCAATTCAGTCTTTTACCTTCAGACCTTCTTATGTCCATCTGGTTGTGTTGGTTAATGCCAGTGAATTAAATGGAGATAAGGTGGGCACCATTATGTCTGCATTGTTTCATCTTTGAGAGTGCTACAATTCTTTGCTATTCTGTCCAAAATGTAATATTGCTTTTAATTTACTATCTTGACCTGGGGGATGAATCGTTTCAAAGATTTTCACTAGGCCTTTATTATCCAAAAGGGCTCTAACTCTGTATGTCAGGGAACCATTGTGAGGATTCTCCCAGCAAGCAAATATATCCAGAAAGATTACACACACAAGATTCTAGTAAATGATCACAGGGTCAGTGGACTCTCAGTGAGATGGACTTTGACCAGGACTCTATTTGTTGCCTGACCTCTGTATGCTTGCACTTTAACAGTGGACCATTAAGACACGTTGGGTCCTGTATTAGTCTATTTTCATGCTGCTAAGAAAGACATACTCAAGAATGAGTAATTTATAAAGGAAAGGAGTTTAATTCAGCATGACTGGGAAGGCCTCAGGAAACTTACAATCATGGTTGGAAGGGAAGCAAACATGTCCTTCTTCCCATGGCAGCATCAAGGAGAAGTGCCAAGCAAAAGGGGAAAATCCCATTATAAAACCATCAGATCTCGTGAGAACTCACTATCACCAGAGCAGCATGAGGGTAACCACCCCCATGATTCAGTTATTTCCCACTGGGTTCCTCCCACCAAACGTGGGGATTATGGGAACTACAATTCAAAATGAGATTTGGGTGGGTACACAGACAAACTGTGTCAGGTTACCTCGTATCAGTATCAGTTTAGACCTTGTATTCAGTGGCTCTCATAGAATTTAAGTATTTTCCCTTCCCAAACATATAGAGACTTTGGTAAATGGCCTTAGGTCATTGTGAGAAAGAATTAGGGTGATGGCTATTGTATATATTTGCTGTGACCTTATGGAGTCCTTCTTCAAGGCAACAATCATGTCATTCATTTAAGGAGTCCTGTGTCTGAAAACTGACTCAATCATAGGAACTGCATGAGAGATTATAATCTTCCATTGCAGTAATTGATATTAGCTTTTCCCTTACCAGTTCTAGATCTTTTTGTTGTTGTTGTGATCATGTCACATACTCTTTGGCTAACCATTAATATCCTCCCTAGAAACATCAGTAATCTATTTGCAATTACCTCAAATATCTGTAGGTCAAGCCCCATGGTTGTTGATATGATTCAACTCTGTGTCCCCACCCAAATCTCATCTTGTAGCACCCATAATTCCCACATGTTGTCAGAGGGGCCCAGTGGGAGATAATTGAATCATGGGAGTGGGTCTTTTCTGTGCTGTTCTCATGATAGTGAATACATCTCACGACATCTGATGGCTTTAAAAATGGGAGTTTACCTGCACAAACTCTCTCTTTGCCTGCTACCATCCATGTAAGATGTAACTTGCTCCTCCTTGCCTTACCCCATGATTGTGAGGCTTCCCCAGCCATGTGGAACTGTGAGTTTTCCATTAAACATCTTTCCTTTGTAAATTGCCTAGTCCTGGGTATGTCTTTATCAGCAGCATGAAAACAGCCTTGATGTTATTCACTGTAACTGTCAACATCTGACTTGCTATTACAGAATCCTAACGTCTCCATAGACACTCAGTCCAGCTCCATTGCAATATCTCCTTCCTTCATAAACACTGCACTATAGAGAACAGCCATCCATGAGCTTTTCAATAATGCTGGTGCTCCATTCACTACTGCACTTCCGATTCACTATTGTTTCAATGAAAAGAGTGTCTTCTTCTCTACTTCCACCCTCAGTGGGGAATACAGAAAACTGCTGGGCTTTCTTAGGTTATGTAGTAAATTCATCCCAGCATAGCCACATCTTTAAGACCTTTTACATCCTCTTCAGTAATTTATCGAGGCTGTTTTAGCAACTCTACTTCATTTACTGTAGGCCATTGTTATTTCTTTGATTCAAACTGACATTGTGGTATAATATCTACACCATCTCCAGGCACTCTTATCAGGATATTAAACTAGAGACACAGAAGAGATCTCTATTATTCAGCTTATCCTTCCCCCAGTTCCCATCATTACCCTAAATATCAATCCCTAGGTATGTTCTCCTAGTTCTTGCTTTAGCCAGGTCCTCCCATTCTTTCAGTGAATACTTGCTTTGCTCCTGTGGTAGGAACATTACTTCCCTGCTCTGATGGTACTGAGATGCGACCCTAATTACTTGTCCAGAAACAGTGAGTTGAGGCAAATACAGCTCCTGAGAAATGAGCGTTCTCTTGCAAATCCTTTGCCTTATGGCAGGGAAGAGTTTTTCATAGACGTCAGGCAATAGGAGCCTGCCCTCCTATAATAAATGAAGTCACTTTTGCCATCCCACAGCATTCTGGAGGTTCAAAATTCTCAAACATATTTACTCAGATGTCTGCATCCTACATCACAGAATCTAATTCCTTTCCTGACAGAGACTTTTAATTCAGTCTCCTTTGTAAGTCTTTCACCCCTCCAATCAAATTTTGGGGCTGATTTAAAGCAACGTGTGCTCCCTGGCAACAAGTGATAAAGGTTTTGTTTAAATGTTGCCATGAAGACATTCTGGCTGTCACCCTGAGCCCTGTTGACAGTTGTTGACCTAAGAGTGTCATTTTCTTCCTTCAGAGGTTTTATGGCTGTTAACCATACCCAACCAATTTCACAGACTTTAAGATCATGTGTTGCCTTCTTACTTATACCTGATCCCAGTTCATCAAAGATGAAGTCTAAGAATTTGCTTAGTAATAGTGATGCTATTACCTACAGCATGCTACAACTTACCACCAGCCCACATGTTACCAGCAGTAGTACCTTGTTGCTATCTGACTGGTCAATAATCAATTCAAAAATACAGTCTGAAGTTTTGCTTTTTAGGTCTATTTTAGCCCTAATTGTCTTAAGTTTAGTTCTTTCAAAATCAGGACTTGAGATAAAAGATCTGAGTGAAAGCAGTTTGAGAGGTGGGTCTGAAAAAGCTTTTGTAGGTAAGGGAGGAAGAAAGACAGAAGATAACAAAGTCAACACAGGGTGCATTAACAGAGCAAATTACAACTTAGGAAACTAGTGCCTAATCCCACCAGAGACCTCTGAAAGACTATGCAGCGCATTCTTCAAAATTGTTCCCCTCAAAGTATGAGGAAACTGGAAGTTTATTTACAAATTCCCATTCATAGTTTGTCAATTGCTGCTCCTGGGTATGCTAACCCCCACCATGTCTGGCCTACATGCTAGCCAGGCACACTCTTGTAACTGGAAAAGGTGATTGGGCATAGTCACAGGTGTCTACACTATGAATATGTCAGCCTGTACAGAAATGGTGAAAACTGACCAGATATGGAAGAGGAACGAGCATCTGCTATAATGCATCAAATGTTAGTAGCAGTATGGGGACTTACACAAGGCCAGTTATAAACTATTTTAAAAACGGATACTTTTTTATGTTTTTTAAGAATGTAAGTGTTTTCTTCTCCTTCTGGAATCAAGTATATTGCAACTAGGACAAAGAAAAGAGACAGACATTCTTTTTTTTTTTAATTTTTTTTATTATTATACTTTAAGTTTTAGGGGACATGTGCATAACGTGCAGGTTTGTTACATATGTATACTTGTGCCATGTTGGTGTGCTGCACCCATCAACTCGTCAGCACCCATCAAT
>NW_012123487.1:8003299-8006568 GCF_000951035.1 Colobus angolensis palliatus
GATTGTCCGGCACTCCCTAGTGAGATGACCCCAGTACCTCAGTTGAAAATGCAGAAATCACCAGTCTTCTGTGTTGCTCGCGCTGGGAGTTGGAGACTGGAGCTGTTCCTATTCGGCCATCTTGCTCCGCCCCAACAGACATTCTTAAAATAACAAAAGATAATGAAAGTCCACAGTACTATGAAAATTCTGATCATTGTGCAGGTACCATTCAAGGAGAATTGGCCAGTGTAAGATTGCCTTTCCCTGTATCTCTTCTCCATCTCCATCTAGAAAAAACTTAGCAGAACTGACAACTAACATGAGAAGAGGTATGACCCTGAGAATGAGGAAAAAGGGGCAAAAAATACTTGTTAAGGGAAAAGAGGACACAATGTTCAAGAGCTAAACGTTCCTGAGGCTGGCTATTTTGGCGGTGAAGTTGGTAGAATGGAATAAAGGGACTGCTCTTGAATTTCCATACCTCCCTTGTGGACCTTCTAATGCTTTTGAGTAACTACAACTTTAGCCTGAAGTAAAATATTGTTTTATAAAGGCTCCTAGATCCTTTTGTGTTCTTGACTCAGAAAAATAAGAGCTTTGGGGATCATGAAGTCTACTCCTCCTTCCCACCCCCATTTTATTTCATACTAGGGAAGTAGTACTGAGGTTACCAAGGTATTCTAACAGGGGACATGAACAGATTTGCATGTCTGGAAAATGACTCCTTGCTACCATACCTTGTGAAACTATGTTAAATAAAGAAAGAAAAAATGGAGAAAGGGAAATTCATCAGAAGGCTGTCACTATAGATCAGGCAAGGAAGTATAATAGTTTGATTTAGGACGGTGGCATGAGGACAAAAGGAAGGGTGGAGTTTTGAAATATATTTAGGAGGTGGTGACTCAATGATTGATTTAATTTGAAGCAAATAGGAGGAAATAATGGCTCCTTTGGCAACGGGGTAGATACTAGTGCTATTTCATGAGATATTATGTAATTTGAGGAAGAGAAGGATAATTGGAGATAGATGCATATAATGAATTTAGTTTTGAGTTCGAAGTGTTTAGGACACATTCAAATGGAGATGTCTAGTAGGAGTTAGATGCGGAGCTCAAGATATGAGTTTGGCTGAAGACAGAGTTTCGGTAGGAGTTGTAAGATAGAAAGTACTTGGAGTCATGCAAGAGCACAAGATGGCTTGGAAGTAAAATGTAGTGGGAGGAGTAGGAGACTTAACTTGGAATTTACTAGGGATTAGGTCAAGCAATGAACAGCCAATATTTGCATGTTTTGTGTATGAAACACTACAACAAATAAATATTTGGTAAAGAATTTAGAATTTCCAAAGTATTTTGTTGTGGAAAGAGATATTCAGAGATCACAGCTGAAGGCACCAAGAAGGGATTTCAAATGTGGCCATTTGGATGAAGGAAAAAAGGATTGAGGTAGGAATCCATACTCTGGTGGTAGCTGGGTGGGCTAAGAACTAGCTAAAGTAACAACTGGTGGGTGGCAAAGCATTCCCCTTAATCTGAAGGTGGCAGCTCAGTGGAAATTCTGTGTTGGTAACTGCAGGAGGATTGGCGACCATCTTTGAGTAGAGTAATGGGCCTGACACTGTGGCCTGGGGCAGTATGAGGATTGAGAAGTGTAGGAATATTGTATACATGAGGATAGGACCCTACCTGTCTTATGATGAGATTTGCATTTTATAAAGATTACTCTGAAAGGTGCAGATGATAGATTCTGGAGATGCAGCCTGGCTCCAGGGGGACAATTTGAAAGGCTACTGCAGATATCCAACAGAAAAATAATGGGTCCTTGAATTAAGGCAGCGGCAGAGGGCGTGAAGAGGAATCTGCACACATGAGAGATACTCCTATAAGGGAATCTCTAGGACAAGCTGGCTGATGAGATGCAGAGGATGAAAGGCAGTGGTGGCAAGGGACGAGTGTAGGATGGCTTTCTATTTTTGACTTGCTGACCAAGTAGAGGGTGGCGTCAACATCTGGGGTAAGTCATGAAGCAAGAGGAGAAGATTTTGGAAGGACAGGGAGAAGAATAAAGATTCTCTTTTAAAGGTGTTGATTTCGAGATGCCTTTCGGAAATCCTGCCAGCCATGCCAAGTAGTCATTTGGCTCCAGAGAGCTAGTATTATAGCTAGAGACGTGGGTTTGAGTTAATGGATGTATGAATCATTAGAACATAGATGTCTACTAAACAATGGGTATGGGAAGGACACTGGGAAAGACTAAGTATATGAAAAGAAGAGTGGTTGAAGATGAAACACTGGGTCACATCAGCATTATGGGGACAGATGGAGGAGGCAATGAAGGCTAGAGAGATCAGAGCAAAAAGTAAAAGGAAAATCAGGAGAGTAATGTCACAGATGAAATGCAAGACAGTTTCAAGAAGGGAAGAGTTGTGTAGATTCTCAAATACTGCAAAAAAAACCAAAAAAAATCAGGAAATCGCTCATTGGATTTGATAACATAAAGCTCAGTCATGACCTGAAGCAGAACAAATTTTGAGGAGAACTGCAACACGATTAAAAATGTGTGGATGGAAAACTGATAGGAAGACCATATCATGCTCAGAAATCAATTCCAGATGGATTAAGGGATTAAATGTGAAATCTTTAAAACCTTTAGAAAAAAAAATGTAGGAGACTATCTCAGGTCTTTTGGGTAATGAAGGACTCCTTTAAAAAAGAAACGAATAGTGTTAACATAGAACAAAAGGCTTAAATTTAACTACATTGGATTGAAAAGCTTCTGTTCATCAAAAGGTACATAAATATAAATAAAAGTTGCCAAGTAACTAAGACAAAATTTGCAACACATTTAACTAATAAAAGGTTAGTTTCATAAACACACACACACACACACACACACACACACACACACACACACACACTTTTAAAACCCTTATAAATCAATAAGAAAAACAAATAACAAAATAGGAAAATAAACAAATAACATGAATACACATAAAACCAAATGAGAAATAAGTGGGGAAGAAAAGATGCTTAATCTCTTTACTAATCAGAAAAATATAGATTAAAAGCATAATTGCATATAATTTTATAGCGACAAAAATCAAGAAATCTGACTATATCAAGTGTAGAGAAAGATGAGGAACTATGTTAAAGTTTATACACTGCTTGGGGTTGGTAAATTTGTGCAATAACCTCAGAAGGCAATTTGACATTTCCTTGAAAAGTTGACCATTTTCGTTTCTTTCTTTTCTTTTTTGTTCTTTCTCCTTCCTTCCTTCCTGCTTTCTT
>NW_012123487.1:8006938-8014045 GCF_000951035.1 Colobus angolensis palliatus
TTTCTTTCTTTCTTTCTTTCTTTCTTTCTTTCTTTCTTTCTTTCTTTCTTTCTTTCTTTCTTTCTTTCTTTCTTTCTTTCTTTCTTTCTTTCTTTTCTTTCCTTTGACAGACTCTCGCTCTGTCACCCAGGCTGGAGTGCAATGGTGTGATCTCTGCTCACTGCAACCTCCATCTCCTGGGTTCAAACAATTCTCCTGCCTGAGCCTCCTGAGTAGCTGGGATTACAGGTGACCACCACCATGCCTGGCTAATTTATTTGTTTTTAGTAGAGACGGGATTTCACCATGTTGGTCAGGCTGGTTTCGAACTCCTGACCTCAGGTGATCCACCCACCTCAGCCTCCCAAAGTGCTGGGATTACAGGCATGGGCCACCTTGCTGGGCCTGCATTTCTTATAATGAAACAACTGTGGTTTTCGATGTATACTTTAGTTTGTGATATTTCCAAACTGATAATTTCCTTTTCATGTACCTCATGTTGTAATATGTTTTTCAGTGAATAGGAGGATTGTCGACAAACGTAGACTACACCTTTTAAATGCTTAAGTATGAAGAGAAAGAAATGGATAACTTGTGGGTTTCTAGTTGTGTTTCTCTGGTCTTTCTTGGACATACGCCTTTTCAACCATGACTCCAGAATTGGCACATGGCTCTCTTGTTCCCGGTTTGTTTTTATTCTTGTACAGTGTTCACTGTCAATGCGGTCAGTAATTACCTTGGCTTTCTGAACTGCTCCTTCCTATTTGTCTCATATTGAATTTGCAGTCAGTTTTTGGGCCAACCCGAGAATCTGACCAGCATAGAAAATGTAGTTTCTATGGATAACAGGAATTCTGGACTTTCATAGCAACTTACAGTTGCAATAATAGAATAGTGAATAGTGAGGTCCAATTTACTGATTTCTAGAGCTTTCTGACATTCCTGGAAAATAACTCAGTTTATTTAAGGCCTTATGGAATTAGAAAAATAATCCTAGATAAGGATGATACTGTTATTTATAAAACTTTATAGGCAGCATTCAAGTGTTTCTCAGATGTTACAGCTGTCTGGAAGAGACTCCACAAACAGTATTGCCAACATTATTTTTTATTTTTAGTAAATAAAAGTCAGTATAGGCTGAATCAATGTCCCATTAAAAACACTTTCAGAATTTGGTCTGAGTCATCTTGGTTTTTTCTTCTCTAATTCATTTGTTTTCTAGACAGGATGATTGAGTTGTTTCTTGATTGAGTGATTTCCAAATTTGACTCAAACCAACTATCATATGCTAAGCCTGTAGCTTGATTCTATCAAGTACAGTGAGCAAAGTGAGCACAGCTCTAAAGATGGGAATCCTTCAAAGCTCATCATCATCAAAAGGCTCGGGTTGAATCTGTAGCCGTCCATGGCACTATGCTGTGTTAGTAGTGTGCAGTTTCAGAAAGGCTGCTGTTTCTTCAGAATAGGTAATGAGTAAATATCCTAAGGAAAAATAACTTAAAGAACACGTTACAGAATATGCAGTCTGAAGTTTCCACCATTTGTGTTCACTGAAATTTCTATTATTTTCCTTTTGTGTATGCTGCATATTTCAATGCATAAAAGGCTTTTGTATATACTTTGACTTTAGAATCCAACTGTGAGATAAGCAAAGGGCTAAATTATCACTCCCATTTTAAAGATAAAAAGATTTAGATTTAGGGGCAGTAAATGACTTGCACAAAGTTACAGACATAATGAATAATGGAGAAGGGGTTTGATTTCAGCTACATCTTTTGATTCCAAGTTTAATGTTTTCTCAATTGTACAACACTACAGAGTTGTCCACCAGGTATGGTTAAATGTAGTAAAATGATCATGTTCTTAAATTCTAACTAGATATGTTTTCCTTTCTTTCTCCATGTGGCTGTGTTTACTTAGCTGGTCATTAATTCCAAATGATGGTTATCATAAATTTAATGACATAAAGTTATTATATTTAGCTTTGTAAAAGTAACTCATAAGAAGGTCACTTATATATTTAGCTCTGAGCTCTTTTTTGAATTGCAGGTTAAGTTTATATGCTCAGTGGCAGGGGTATTACCAAATTTCATTTCTGCAATCTCTTATAGTCCTAAAATTCTATGATATGATTTTTAAAACTCGACTGTATATTTTGCACTAGCAGCATTAATATAAATAAAGCCACTGGTTATATGACTAAGCTGTACTGGTATTTGTTAAATGCTGTACAACTTGTGAATAGGTACTATTATTGCCTTTTACAAATGCTAATACAGAAGTTAGGATCCGAATAATCTTAGTTCACCAAACTAATAAATATGCTAAGGTTTGAACAATCTGCCTTATTTGGCAATTTTTACTCATACCCCCATGTTCTACTGCAGAACTTTGAAATTCATAAAAGTTTGAAGTCTGGGAAACAGGTATCAGGCAAAACTAGATGCAACGCTTGCTGATGCATATGAAAATTTGGGGTCAAGACTTTTGACCTCGTGGGGGAAAATTCAGGCTTTTTGAGTTGTACTCCTCTTTAAATGGAGATCAATTATGAACTTCATAAGGTCATTATAAGAATTAAGCCAAATAATGGGTGCAAAATATTTGATATGTAGTATGACCTCAATAAAGTGAGTTTTTCTCAGCCTTTCCTTCTACAATATGTCACTTAGAATCTTTTTCATTTAAAGAAGCAGAAAATCCAATGAAACATATCTGAGAAAAAACTTACACAGCAAGAAAACCAAGGGTAGGCAATTCTGGGTACCATTAAATAACACAGAGATTTGACAATATTCCATGCACCCAGGTTCTCTCCTTTTTGCTCAGCAGCTCTATCTTGTTCTTTCATGGTCACTGGATGAGTCAATTTGCCAGATATTCCGTAGACACTGCTATATCCAGTAGAAAAAGTGGAAATCTTTCTTCCAGGACTTTAGACTGCCATCAGATAAGAATTTTGACACATCCTTTTCCAGAACAAATCACTGTCCAGGGAAATAGAATTTGCATAACTAGCTTTGACTAAGTAAATTCCCCTCCTAGGGTGGGACAGGGCTGACCACCCCTTAAAGCATATTGTCACTGGAGATCTGAATAGAATTGGGGTTGTATTAACTAGGAAGAAGAAGGTAGGAAATGGCTGTGAGGTAGGCAGTTATAAGTGTATAATACCATACCTAAGAAGAAAGTGAAGTGTGAGGCAAAAACCTCATTTCTAGAGCGATCAACAAGAATTGTTAGAAATAAGTCAAAGTGAGAACTCGAAATAGAATAATTGGAATAATTGAGGTTTAAGTCAAGGGCTTGGCCACAAGGGATAGAGCCAGAGCCCAAGAACTAGGACCAGTAACAAAGTCAGCAAGTAGCAGAAAGCAATGAGGGTGACTTCAGACTCTGACAGTAGCCTAGAGCTTGTGGCATTTTCTTTGGACAAAGAATTAGTCAAAGAATCTAGGGAGATAACTGAACATATAGATAGGATCCAAAATGGAACCAGAACTCAGCTCTCTCAGCTTGCCTTCAATCTGTTTTCTTCTACTGGTTTCTTCCTTTCAGACAAGGAATATGCTCCTTTCTCCAGCCCTTAAAAACAAATCTTTCTTTACCTTATTTCAGTAGAATTCTTTTCCTTGACTGCCCCTATCAATTTCCTGGCTGCTCACACCCCCATTTCTACTTAGAATCTAGATTTTCATTATCCATACTGCCTCACAATATACTTTATCTACCTTCACAACTGTGTTATAGTTGCTCAGTGAAGTAATTAATGTCATCCTGATTGTCAATGCCAATGGTCACTTTCAGGCCTTTTTCATATTCAACTTCTTTATTGAGCAAGTTCTCTCAAGCTTATTTAATATACTTTATAAGGAAAAAATCCACAACCCTTTGGCTTCCATGATAAGGCTCTCTCTGACTCTCTCTGAGCTTTTCAGACCAACCTTTCTCTATGCCTTCATGAGCCGCCTTCCTTGGCTCATCCTGTGATGTTTCTGAAGTTTCTAATCCTAAATCCACTTAAAAATTGTTTCTTACTTAATGCGATAGAGAAAACCATCTGTTAAAGCTAATAGAGCAGGATAAGAGGATAGAACTAAATTGTTGAAGCCAGAAAAGCTATCCTTTCCCCCAATATTTTTTTATTTTGCCAAGATAGAAACGACTGTCTTATTTTGTGTCAGCCCAGCATCTATCATTTTATATTGAATGCCAACTTAAATCAATTGAAATTCATCAAACTCCTGTGCTAGTGTGGTGATGTAACATGCAGGAGTAGTATGCCAGAAGGCTCCTCTTTGTTAAAAAAAAACAAACAAAACAAAACAAGCCATGATTGTTGGCTGTCAACCCGACATATTCTGGCACCAAACCAAACCAACCCTGGGGCCTTTAGAGGATTTCATGGCTGTGAAAATTGTCTTAATTATAATATACTGTGCTTCCATAGATATGTTTTTAAGAGGATCTCATGTAGCCTAATCCACAATCTCATAATTAGCTCCTGCATGGTTTTGTAGTATAAAAGAGTCAGCATTAGGGCAGAGTGACAAAATAAGGTAATCCAACATACTCAGAAGCAACAATGCTAGCAAAAATAAGGGAAAAAATCTGCATTCTTCACTCTAACCGTGGTGCAATAGTGGAATCAATCATTTCTTTCCTTTAACCCTCCTACCTACTCATCCCTGACCCCAACACTAGGTTACAAAATAGGCATTTCATGAATCTGGGTGTTCCCGTATTGGGTGCATATATATATATTTAGGATAGTTAGCTCTTCTTGTTGAATTGATCCTGTTACCATTATGTAATGGCCTTCTTTGTCTCTTTTGATCTTTGTTGGTTTAAAGTCTGTTTTATCAGAGACTAGGATTGCAACCCCTGCCTTTTTTTGTTTTACATTTGCTTGGTAGATCTTCCTCCATCCCTTTATTTTGAGACTATGTGTGTCTCTGCGTGTGATATTGGTTTCCTGAATACAGCACACTGATGGGTCTTGACTCTATCCAGTTTGCCAGTCTGTGTCTTTTAATTGAAGCATTTAGCACATTTACATTTAAGGTTAATATTGTTATGTGTGAATTTGATCCTGTCATTCTTATGATGTTAGCTGACTCTTTTGCTCATTAGATGATGTAGTTTAGTTTCTTCCTAGCATTGATGGTCTTTACAGCTTGGCATGTTTTTGCAGTGGCTGGTGCTGGTTGTTCCTTTCCATGTTTCCATGTTTAGTGCTTCCTTCAGGAGCTCTTGTAGGGCAGGCCTGGTGGTGACAAAATCTCTCAGCATTTGCTTATCTGTAAAGGATTTTATTTCTCCTTCACTTATGAAGCTTAGTTTGGCTGGATATGAAATTCTGGGTTGAAAATTCTTTTCTTTAAGAATGTTGAATATTGGCCCCCACTCTCTTCTTCTGCTGAGAGATCTGCTGTCAATCTGAGGGGCTTGCCTTTGTGGGTAACCTGACCTTTCCTCTGGCTGCTCTTAATTTTTCCTTCATTTCAACTTTGGTAAATGTGACAATTTACCAAATCTGACAATTTACCAAGTGTCTTGGAGTTGCTCTTCTTGAGGAGCATCTTTGTGGCATTCTCTGTATTTCCTGAATTTGAATGTTGGCCTGCCTTGCTAGGTTGAGGAAGTTCTCTTGGATAATATCCTGCAGAGTGTTTTCCAACTTGGTTCCATTCTCCCCATCAATTTCAGGTACACCAATCAGATGTAGATTTGGACTATATCTCCATCTAAATATGGGACTTTTCACATAGTCCCATATTTCTTGGAGGCTTTTTTCACTTCTTTTTACTGTTTTTTTTCTCTAAACTTCTCTTCTGACTTCACTTCATTAATTTGATCTTCAATCACTGACACCCTTTCTTCCAGTTGATCAAATCGGCTACTGAAGCTTGTGAATTCGTCACATAGTTCTTGTTTTCAGCTCCATCAGGTCATTTAAGAATTCTCTGTACTGCTTATTCTAGTTAGACATTCGTCTAATCTTTTTTCAATGTTTTTAGCTTCTTTGCAATGGGTTCCAACTTCCTCCTTTAGCTCAGAGAAGTCTGATTGTCTGAAGCCTTCTCTCAACTCGTCAGTCATTCTCTGTCCAACTTTGATCCGTGGCTGGCGAGGAACTGCATTCCTTTGGAGGGGGAGAGGCACTCTGATTTTTAGAATTTTCAGCTTTTCTGCTCTGTTTTTTCCCATCTTTGTGGTTTTATCTACCTTTGGTCTTGATGATGGTGCACTGTCAATATTAGACAGATCAACGAGACAGAAAGTGAAAAAGGATATCCAGGAATTGAACTCAGCTCTGCACCAAGCAGACTTAATAGACATCTACAGAACTCTCCAGCCCAAATCAACAGAGTATACATTCATCTCAGCACCACATTGCACTTATTCCAAAGCTGACCACATAGTTGAAGGTAAAGCACTCCTCAGCAAATGTAAAAGAACAGGAATTACAACAAACATCACTCAGACCACAGTGCAATCAAACTAGAACTCAGGATTAAGAAACTCACTCAAAACCACTCAACTACATGGAAACTGAACAACCTGCTCCTGAATGACTACCGGGTACATAACAAATGAAGGCAGAAATAAAGATGTTCTTTGAAACCGATGGTAACACAGGCACAACATACCAGAATCTCTGGGACACATTTAAAGCAGTGTGTAGAAGGAAATTTATAGCACTAAATGCCCACAAGAGAAAGCAGAAAAGATCTAAAATTGACACCCGAACATTATAATTAAATGAACTAGGGAAGCAAGAGCAAACACATTCAAAAGCCAGCAGAAGGCAAGAAATAACTAAGATCAGAGCAGAACTGAAGGAGATAGAGACACAAAAAACCCTTCAAAAAATCAATGAATCCAGGAGCTGGTTTTTTGAAAAGATCAACAAAATTGATAGACTGCTAGGAAGACTAATAAAGAAGAAAAGAGAGACAAGTATACATATGTAACAAACCTGCATGTTATGCACATGTACCCTAGAACTTAAAGTATAATAAAAAAAAAAGAAGAAAAGAGAGAAGAATCAAATAGATGCAATAAAAAATAATAAAGGGAATATCGCCACCGACCCCACAGAAATACAAACTACCATCAGAGAAT
>NW_012123487.1:8021654-8022936 GCF_000951035.1 Colobus angolensis palliatus
ACTACAAGGCTACAGTAACCAAAACAGCATGGTACTGGCACCAAAACAGAGATATAGACCAATGAAACAGAACAGAGCCCTCAGAAATAACTCCACACATCTACAACCATCTGATCTTTTACAAACCTGACAAAAGAAATGGGGAAAGGATTCCCTATTTAATAAATGGCACTGGAAAAGCTGTCTAGCCATATGTAGAAAGCTGAAATTTTCTTACGTCTTATATAAAACTTCCTTACACCTTATACAAAAATTAATTCAAGATGGATTAAAGACTTAAATGTTAGACCTAAAACCATAAAAACCCTAGAAGAAATCGTAGCTAATACCATTCAGGACGTAGATATGGGCAAGGACTTCATGTCTGAAACACCAAAAGCAATGGCAACAAAAGCCAAAATTGACAAATGGGATCTAATTAAACTAAAGAGCTTCTGCACAGCAAAAGAAGCTACCATCAGAGTGAACAGGCAACCTAAAGAATGGGAGAAAATTTTTGCAATCTACTCATCTGACAAAGGGCTAATATCCAGAACCTACAAAGAACTCAAACAAATTTAAAAAAACAAAGAACCCCATCAAAAAGTGGGCAAAGGATATGAACAGACACTTCTCAAAAGAAGACATTTATGCAGCCGACAGACACATGAAAAATTGCTCATCATCACTGGTCATCAGAGAAATGCAAATCAAAACCACAATGAGATGCCATCTCACACCAGTTAGAATGGCGATGATTAAAAAGTCAGGAAATAACAAACACTGGAGAGGATGTGGGGAAATAGGAACACTTTTACACTGTTGGTGGGACTGTAAACTAGTTCAACCATTGTGGAAGACAGTGTGGCGATTCTTCAAGGATCTAAAACTAGAAATACCATTTGACCCAGCCATTCCATTACTGGGTATATACCCAAAGGATTATAAATCATGCTGCTATAAAGACACATGCTCATGTATGTTTTTTGTGGTGCTATTCACAATAGTAAAGACTTGGAACCAACCCAAATGTTCATCAATGGTAGACTGGATTAAGAAAATGTGACACATATATATACACCATGGAATACTATCCAGCCATAAAAAAGGATGAATTTGTGTCCTTTGTAGGGACATGGATGAAGGTGGAAACCATCATTCTCAGCCAACTATATTGCAAGGACAAAAAACCAAACGTTGCATGTTCTCACTGATAGGGGGAATTGATCAATGAGAACACTTGGACAGAGGAAGGGGAACATCACACACTGGGGCCTATCATGTGGTGGGGGAAGTGGGGAGG
>NW_012123487.1:8022986-8023409 GCF_000951035.1 Colobus angolensis palliatus
CACTGATAGGGGGAATTGATCAATGAGAACACTTGGACAGAGGAAGGGGAACATCACACACTGGGGCCTATCATGTGGTGGGGGAAGTGGGGAGGGATAGCATTAGGAGATATACTTAATGTAAATGATGAGTTAATGGGTGCAGCACACCAACATGGCACATGTATACGTATGTAATGAACCTGCACTTTGTGCACATGTAACCTAGAACTTAAAGTATAATAATAAAAAAATACATAAATAAAATAGGCATTTCATGTGGCAGATGATAGCATTTAATGTTTTGCTTTGTGAAAAATTACTCAGAAAAATTTAACTGGACAAAGTTCTTGATTATAGAGGAAATAATTACAATTCAATTCATATTGGATTATGGATGATTTCTTTTTTTTTTTCTTTTTCTTTTTTTTTTTTTTTGAGACG
>NW_012123487.1:8024154-8036449 GCF_000951035.1 Colobus angolensis palliatus
TAATATTACATGTAATATATTATGTTTATATATTTTTGTATATATATATTTTTTGAGTCGAAGTTTTGCCCTTGTTTCCGAGGCCGGACTGCAGTGGCGTGCTCTCGGCTCACTGTAACCTCTGCCTCCTGTATTCAAGCAATTTTCACGCCTCAGCTTCCTGAGTAGCTGGTATTACAGGCACCCGCTACCATGCCCAGCTAATTTTTTTGTATTTTTAGTAGAGACGGGGTTTCACCATGTTGGCCAGGGGGTTCTTGAACTCCTGACCTCAGGTGATCCACCCACCTTGGCCTCCCAAAGTGCTGGGATTACAGGCATGAGTCACCACGCCTGGCTAAGGTAAATACATTGTATATTTAAGGACATAATGGTTATGAAAGTTATTGGTGAGTGTTAAGTAAAAGTTTGTAGCTCTCTGCCTGTTATAACTATTGACAAAAATGTCTTTATAATGTGGATTAATTTTGCAAAGCAGTCAAGGTTGCCTTCACCAAGAAGGACATTTAAACCAGAATATGAGATACCCTGTTCTTGCCCTAGGATCATTCACATATTCAGTTTATTTCTGTTTGGGTTTTTTGTTTATACCATACAAATATGACCTTTTGAATTTTTCTTTTCTTTTCTTTTGTTTTTGTTTTCTTGCTCTACATCCTATCCAGCACTCCATCCTGCCCATACTATGTATTTTAATCTGGATCTCTGATCACCTCTAGCCTGTTTCAACATATCTTACTTGCATGTGTGTCCATTGTTAACCTCAGCCTACTGACTTTAACTCTCTCGTGTGTGAGTCTCTTCTGATTGGATCTAAGGTCCTCAGATTCTTCCTGAATGAATTAATGGTACCCATGGCTCCTGTCTATGTGGAACTCTCAAGACATGACCTCTTATCCCACATTTGCCCTCACAACCTGTAGACTAGCCTTCCTGTTCTGGCCTAGACTTCCTCACTTCTCTTGTGACTCAGCAGTGAAGTGACAGGAGAGTTGAGGGCGGGATTGGTTTGGGGAATGGAACATTAGAACTTGAGTAAGATTGTTCTGAAGTCTAAAGGAAGGGAGCTATAATTAGCCAAGAGATGGATGAACAAAACCAGGAAAATCTCAGGCCAATAGTCAAGACAGTGTCCAAAAAGGAGAGTAAGGTCAGGGATAGGTTATCTAATAAATTACTCAGGAGCTCACATCTAGAATGAGTTTATGCTTAGAGATTAATCCATGGGAAAAGGAAAATCAGGATATTATTATGTTTAGTAATTTTTTTAGAGATTTTATCTTACATGCCTTTTCTTAAACCTTTGCTAGAGTATAGGTTCTAGTCTAAGAATCTGAATCCATAGTTGATGGTAGTTATGGAAAAACCCACGCAAAGAGAAGAAAGCTAGCTCCTTAGGAAATGAGATGTAAAGAAACAAAATTTGGTTCCTAAAATATGAAGGCAGAGGAGAATCAGAAACGACTTTGGTTATACCCTAGAGCCATAGATCTAGTATTTCTTACATGCCTTCTAAATAAGGGCAGACTTAGAACTAAAATTTGGGAGATGGTGGGAAGGGAGATTGAAAGTAGGACTATGGAACCTGAGGCAGGCAATTGGGTGTTCATCACCTGTGAGTAAGAACTTTTTCTGAGACTGACACTCTCAATCCTCAGTTCCCCATTTCTACTATTTTCCCTCTCTTTGGATTATTTTTATTGTTTAAAAACCATCATGGTAGGTCATTCTAAATGCTGTGTCATGCTCCATGAAAGTTAGATTCAACTGTGTTCCTGCTAATTATACCTCCACCATATTGTCACTCCCTTAAAAATTAGGATTGCAGAGCTTGAATGAGTATTATTATAAGGATATCCGTGAATCTGATATAATTTGCAAATAAAAGGAAATTTATTTTTAAACTTTAGTATTTTAATTATTAATCAATACAGACTGAATGGACCATATCTCAGAATTGGCATGACATATACTTCAGCATGTGCAAAAAACATTGAGGCTGATTTGTCTAAGCATATCCTAACTGGCAAGGCAATGCATCTATAGTTAAGAAAAATTCAATCTCCCAAATTCTTTAAATGTAATGTGTTCCTTCCCTAAATGTTTCTTGAGAACATTAAAGGTTGGATTACACATCACATCACAGAGCAAAATTTCTTTAAATTTTTCTCCTGAACGTCTCTCCTTCCCCAAAGTGCCTTTTCTCTAGCAGCATAAATGGCTTAATCTCTTCTCTCTTCTTGGGAAGACTCCAACATGTACTAACTCTGTTCTCAGTCCTTACTCACTTCTCCATTCCAGCCCTCAGAGACCTGTTTCTTCTTCAGTGGGCAGCTCTATGACACTTGCTGTGTAGAATAAGTTTGCCTCATTGCTCTCCAGTTCTCTCCACCCACTTCCCCTAATCAGCACAAAGAGTCTAAGTAGCTGAGCAGTAGGAATGAAAAATTTCTATGGATGTTTATATGTTTATCTTTGTCTCTGTCCTGTAGAATTTCATACCTAAAAATCCAGTGTCTAAGCATCTTACACAGAGGTTGGCACATGGTAGATGCTCAGTAGATATTAATCATATTTGAACAAAAGATTTGACGATTTCATTTTGATAAGTAGGTAGGACAAATTCTGTAAGCTCTGTGGTCTTCAGGATGAAGTAATTATGATTATTTCACATGTGATTTTGACTACATAGTCACGCTGCAAACTCTGACATGCTGCAGAATTGAGTTCAAATTCTGGCTTAATACTGCTTAAGTGATCTAATTTTCAATTTTCTCACTTGTAAAAGGGGGATAATAATATACCTACCCACAGAGTTCTTATAGGTTTTAATTAGATAATAAATGTAATATGTAGACTCTTTAACATGTTATATGGTAAGTGCTCAATAAATGTTAGTTTATTATTCAAATAACTGCAAGAAATATATATGTATTATTTGGTATATGATTAGTTTATAATATTTTATTAGTAAGAATAAATATTAAAATTTCCAAAAGATGCAACTCTATCTAGAGTCTCTCCTAGGTGGGGAAATTTTTTAAAATCTTGTATTGATTCATCATATCAGAAACTTTAGTGAGATCAGTTCTAAAAAATATGTTAGCCAGTTCTTTTAAGCCCAAATTCAATCTGTTTCCCAGTGCTATTGATTCTCTTTTTGCTGCATCTTCTCTGACCTGAGCATTATTATTTCCATCCCTCTAGTTCAAGGCTTCATTGGATTTAGCATTTATTCCCCTCTTTAGCCTCTCTCATTTTCTATCTCTCCTTCCCTTCCCTCAATTGATTCTCTATTTCATTGACAGATTAATCTTTCAACAACCCAATTTTGATTGTGTTTTTCTCCAGCATATGAAATGTAGACTCCTGGAATTATGTGTATGGTACAAGATGAGGGTCCAATTACATTCTTTTACATGTGGAGATCTAGTTTTCCTAACATAATTTGTTGAAGAGACTATAATTTCTCCATTGTGTCTTCTTGGCACCTTTGCCAAAGATCAGTTGGCTGTATATGCATGGTTTTTTTTCTGAGCTCTGTATTCTGTTCCATTGGTCTATATAGTGTATTTATGTTAGTGCCATACTATTTTGATTACTATAGCTTTTTAATATGTATTAAATTTGAAAGTGTGAATCTTCCAGCTTTATTCTTCCCTCTCCAGATTGTTTGGTCTATTTGTGATCTTTCTGATTTCACCTGAATTTTAGGATTTTTTTTCTATTTCTGTAAAAACTGCCATTGGGATTTTGATGGAGATAGCATTGAATCTGTAGATCATATTGGGTAGTATGGACATTTTAGCAGTAGTAAGCCTTCCAATCCAGAAACACTGATATCTTTCCGCTTATTTGTGTCTTTTTTAGTTTCTTTCACGAATGTTTTATAGTTTTGAGTGCATATGTCTTTCACCTTCTCAGCTGAGTTTATTTCTAAGCATTTTATCTTTTTTTGATGCTATTGTAAATAGAATGATTTCATTTATTTCCTTTTTTAATAGTTTGGTGTTAGAGTGTAGAAGTGCAACTGTTTTGTGTTTGTTTTATTTGTATCCTGCAATTTTACTGAATTCACTTATTAGTTCTGTCAGGTTTTGGTGGAGTCTGTAAGGTTTTCTACATAAGATCCTGTCATCTGTAAACAGTGATAATTTTACTTCTTCCTTTCTTGTTTGCTCTTTATTTTTCTTGCCTAATTGCTTTGTCTAGGGTTTCCAGTACTATTTCGATTAAAAGTGGTGAGAGTGGATATGCTTGTCTCTTTTTTCATCTTAGAGAAAAAGCTTTCAGATTTTCATTACTGAGTATGATGTTAGCTGTGGGCTTATCATATATAGCCTTTATTATGTTAAGGTAAATTACTTCTACACATAATTCGTTGATTGTTTTATCATGAAAAGGTATTGAGTTTTGTCAAATGCTTTTTTTCTGCATCTATTGAGAAGACCATGCAATTTTTATCCTTTGTTCTGTTCATGTGGTGTATTACATTTATTATGTGTACATGTTTAGGCATCCTTGAATCTGAGGGATAAATCCCACTTGGTCATAGTGTATTATACATAAGATCAGGAACTAAAACTCATAGTTTCTGATTTTGGTCTTAGCAATGATTTCTTGGATGTGACACCAAAAGCACAAACAACAAAAGCAAAAATAGACAAATGAGACTATATCAAACCAAAAGACTTCTGCCCAGCAAAGGAAATAATCAACAAAATGCAAATTATATTTTGGGAAAAAATATTTGTAAACCATATGTCTGATAAGGGGTTCATATCCAAAATATAAAGGAACTGCTACAACTCAATAGTTTTAAAAAAGAAACAAAAACAATTTTAAAAGGGACAAAGGAAAAAAGACATAGACATGGCCAACAGGTATGTGAAAAGATGCTCAACATTACTTACCATCAGAGAAATGCTAGTCAATACCACAATGAGATATCACCTCATACCTGTTAGGATAGTTATTGCTTTTTTCAACTTTATTTTACATTCAGGGATTACATGTACAGGTTTATCCCCCACTTACAAATGAGAACATGCAGGATTTTATTTTCTGTTTCTACAATAATTTGCTTAGCATAATGGCCTCCAGCGGCATCCATGTTGCTACAAAGGACATGATTTCATTCTTTGTATGACTGTGTAGTATTTCATGCTGTATATGTACCAAATTTTAATTTATTATTAAAAATACAAAAGATAACAAATATTGGCAAGGATGTGGAGAAACTGAAACCTTTGTAAGCTATTGGTGGGAATGTAAAATGGTGCAGCCACTATGAATAATGGTATGGGGACTCCTCAAAAACTTAAAAATAGAACTACCATAAGATTCAGCAATCTCACTTTTGCATCTATATCCAAAAGAATTGAAATCAGGATCTCAAAAAAAGATTTGAATTCCTACATTTATTGCAGCATCATTCACAATAGCCAAGGTATAGAAGGAACCTGAATGTCTATTGACAGATGAGAGAATAAAGAAAATGTGTTATATACATAGAATGAAACACTATTTAGTCTTAAAAACGAAGGAAATCTTGTCATTTGTGACATCATGAATGAAACTGGAAGACATTGTGCTAAGTGAAATAAATTAAGCACAGAAAGACAAATAGTGCATGATTTCACATATATATGGAGTCTAGAATAGTCAAATTAATCAAAGTAGAGAGTAGAGTGGTGGCTTCTAGGGACTGAGAGGAGGGGGAAATGGGGAGATGTTCAATGATTATAAAGTTTCAGTTTTGCAAGATAAATACATTCTAAAGATCTGCTGTACAAAATCATTCCTAGAGTTAACAATATAGTATTGTGCACTTAAAACATCTGTTAAGAAAGCAGATCTCATGTTAAGTGTTCTTATCCCAAAATAAGACAAACAAACCAAACACCAAATGGACACAGGAAATTGTTGGGACTGATGGATGTATATATTATCTGGATTGTAATGTTGGTTTCATGGGTGTATGCATCTGCCCAAACTCATCAAATTGTGTATGTTAAATATGTTCAGTTTTTGGTATATCAATTATACCTCAATGAAGCTGAAAAATGTTGAAATGAGTTTTTTTTTAATAACTGTAAACTATTGACCTTTCTGGCACAGGTGTCAACACCCCTGCCATGCTGTGATTTCAGTATTATCTCACACTTTTCTTCTTCACTACTATTATGCCCCAACCAATTGGAATTAACTGCTCTGCTGGGCATCTGGACTCCTTGCCACAGCTCTTATGGTTCCTTCTGCCTGGAATACTATGATTTTTGGTTCAAAAATTAACCCATCTCTCAGCCTTTCATCCCAAACACATCTAAATCATGACCCAAAGATGAAAAGAATTTCTTTTTAAAAAAACACCATAGAAATAAATTTCCAATTTTCTTCAGTAATTTAGCAAACTATTGAGCAACCTATATATATATACCTATATAATATATCCTATATTAGGATAGTTATTGCTTTTTTTCAACAATAGTTATTGTTTTTATCATTCATGGGCACAAGTATTTGAATAGCTAATGTATATGCATTTTATATATTTTTTAAATGGCACTCTAGTTAATAGAGAGAGTTGATTTAACCTTCAAAACACTACATCATTTCCTTCAACTGTAGGACCTGGCCTTGTGTGTAGTATATGCAAAGAAGTCTTGACTATTCATTCAAGTTTATAGTGACGGCGTTCAAAGATGCCTTTGCACATTGTTTTGCTGTGTCTGTGTTTTCTACTGTATTCCCAGTGCATGCACAAAGCTTGAATATAATAGACTCTCAATAAATATTTATTGAGTAAATGAATAAATATGTGAATAAAAGTACCTCACAATGACTAGTTTTATGAATAAAACTATATAAATGACCTGCGCATTAGTCCATTTTCATGCTGCTGATAAAGACATACCAGAGACTAGGCTTTTACAAAGGAAGGAGGTTTAGTTGGACTTAAATTTTCACATGGCTGGGAAGGCCTCACAGTCATGGTGGAAGGTAAGGAGACATCTTACGTGGCTGGCGGCAGGCAAAGAGAGAGACTGTGTGTAGGGAGACTCTCATTTTTCAAAACCGTCGGATCTTGTGAGACTTATTCACTATCACGAGAACAGCATGGGAAAGACCTGCCCTCATGATTCAATTACTTCCCACTGGATCCCTCCCACATCTTGGGGGATTCAGGATGAGATTTGGGTGGAGACACAGCCAAACCATATCAACCTGATAACAAAAAGTGAAGAAAGCTTTAAAAATAAAGGTACTGAGGAAGGAACTTTTAATTTAACACACAGTCACTATTTATATAACACTTTATCTTTGCCAAACACCATACAGATACTAAATAATAAACTAATGACCCCTTTTGACCCATGCAAATTAATATTGCCTGCAAGCACAGTATGAGACTAAATTATACAGGAGCTGAAAAATATTGGGCAATGAGTCTTAAAAAATGAGTTAAGGTGTTTGACCTGATACTATTTAAAAATATATTAACAGAATCCTGTACAAGGAATAGTTCACAGTCTAATTTTTGTCCCTTTTCAAATCCAAATACATCTACTCAATGTCAGCTGCCTATTGATTTAGAAAGGTGATATAGAGTAACAAAATACATGTGATGAGTTGGAATGAATTAACCTCTAGCTATATAGCACTTGTTCTCCACAGGAGAGAAATTCATAAATCATAGAAGTGCCTTGAAGTGCAGGTTTTACTAAAGTATGGTAACATTTATTTTGTCTTTTAAATAGGTATAGGAGACTCATGAAATTTAAATTCTACCACCCCAAGGACAACATTAACCTTCGTTTATCTATTCTCCCCTTTGGGGAGATACACATTTATTATTTAAGATGTTTTAAGAGTTTGGTATCCAAACAAAATTTTGCAGTATATTAAGTTTTAAACTTAGTGATATTAACTTGATTGTTAAAAGAGAGAAATGGGCAATGGTATTAATGATAAAAGGCAATGGGAGAAATTATATTTGACATACAAGAAGGTCAGTCTAAAGAGTAGGACTCCAAGAGAGAGTGGTTACTCTGACTAGGGTTCAAGTCCTGGCACTTATTAGCTTTGTAGTTCTGGGCCAGATTCTCAACAAGTGTTTTCCTCAGGTTTCCCACCTATAAGTTAAGAATAATAATAATGGGCTACTTCTTGATGTATATTGAAAACTGCACAACATAAAGTCAGTGCCTGATACTTTTCGTTAATGACTGAGACAAAGATATCTGTTACTGCACTTCTTACACCATAGTATTACTGTAATGTGTTTACTTTTGGAAATATACTATGATTCTTAATTTTTAAAAAACTTCCAAAGTTCACTATTTAGCAATTGTTGTTCATTTTTAAAATTTTTGTTTGCTAAACAACTATTTTCTTAAGACCCACGGGGTGTCAGGTGCTTCAGTCAAACATGAAGACCCCATACTGCTTAAAGGGATGGACAAACTAAGGGTGGTACCAGGTAATAGAAATTCATAATTACTGTACAATATGAAATGAGATTGAATAAAATGTGGTGGCAACACAGACATTCAGCTACTGTCCTCCTTTCCCACCATTCCTTCAACAAATATGTGTACCAAGTCACTGTTATGTGCCAGAGACTTCTGGGCACTGGGGATAGACCGGGGGAGAAAATAAACTCTGGCCTCCCTGAGCTAAAATTCCAGTGGGATAACAGAAGAGTATATTTATGAGCAAATAAATAATGTAAACTGAGGTCCAGTGAGTGCTATGAAAAAAATAAAGCAGCATTAAAAACCAGAGAGTGACTGGAGTTGGAGTTTTAGAAAGGGCAGTCAGCAAAGGCCTTTGTGAGGGGCAAAATGTGAACAGGGACCTGCAGGAAGTGGGGTGAGGAAGCAAGCCTTGTAGATGTAAGAGGAATAGACTTCCTGACAGCTAATAGTAGGTAGAAATGCCTCAGGCTATTGTCAAAAGATGGCAGTGAGGCCAATATGGTCTCAGTGGAGCGTGTCAAGGGAAGAGTGTTTGAAATAAATTAAGAGAAGTAGAGAGGTCAATCGTAGCAGGGTTACGGGAGGTTTTAGAGAAGGGGAGCAGCAAAATCCAAGTTGCATTTTGGCTGCTGTACGAACAGTCTCTACGGGTGGTAGAATGGAAGCCAAAGGCAGAGAGCCTTTGTTTTTCCCTGGCTTTGAACTTGCTGTTGAAGCTATGTCACATAAACCTAGGAGATGGTGGTTGGCCTTTTCTTAAATCTATTTCCTGGCCATCCCCCTGGCTATGGGAGTTTTCCCATGCCATCTCCTTTGTCATACTGCACCTCGGATGTAATTCATTTGTGCTTTTCTTGTCACTTTGGCATAATAACTGCCCCTTCTGCAGACTTGACTTTCAATCAGAACCTTCCTTTATCTTTCCCTCACTTTCAAGGCTATTTTTATGATTGTCTAACGCTTGGGCTCTCCTGCCACTGTTGCCGTTTAACTATGTCAAACGATGAGACGTGTGACACCGCAGGTGTGAGCTCCGTCTCAGCGATTATACGTAGAAATTACTGTCCTTTGCTTTCAAAGTTTAATTTACTGAAAATATTAAATAGGAAAACACGCCACTTTAAAATATTGTCGACATTTTTGGCTAATTTTATATATTCTTCAATGATTTTCTTCCTCTAGTCTGTTATGTTTATTTCATTCAACAAATATTATTAACCATGTGGGGCCCTGTGCTAGTTGCTGGACATGGTTTTGTCACTGAGATCAGTGGATAGTCATTTTAAGGAAAAAGTTTGTAACAATACATGTTTCCTGAGTTTTTGGTTAATTGTTTTTACTGACTTGTATATATGAACGTGTGTATATCTTTATATACACATATATACACACACACACACACACACATACATATATATATGTGCCGGCATGTGTGTATATACAATATTTTTATCTATACATATGTGTGTGTGTCTCACGTAATAATATTTACTTTTTATTTAGCTGTCTCTTTGTGCCAAGCATTTTCCTGATATGACTTAAGCCCCTCAGTAACCATGCAATATATGAGTATTATTAATATTTTAAACATTAGGAAATTGTGGAGCTAACTTGCCCAAGATCAAGAAGACAAAAAGGTTGAAGAACCAGAATTCAAGTCCAAGTCAATGTGACTCTAATGCTCACACTGATTCCCCAAAAGAGTGTTGTTGTAGCAAAATGAAGAATGTGTTCAATGGCAAAGAAATTCACTTCTAAGAAAAGCAAAACTGGGCTTAGAAGTCTTTGCCTTCAAAATCACTTTTCTGTTAAGTCAAGATTCCCAGTAAAGAGAGAGATATTTCATTTTCAGTGAACACATATGGATATTTACATCATTGACTTCATCTTTTGAGCCTGGTACAATACTAATCTGCATTTTCCTCTTTTTGTTAGTCTGTTGCTTCCCTATAAATAAAAGATTACAAAAAGCTCCTAAATCACATTCAGTGAAACACTAAATCCTTAGGCTTTTACAAGCTTTTGTAAAACTGTAGTGATCTTGGTGAAAAATGTCCTGCCTGGTTATATAGTGAACAGATGAGCTCACCCCTGGTATGCAAAGCTGCCGAATTAGCTGGTTAAACAGGCTGCTGAGATAATTACATTGTCTGTTTTGTGACACATTACACCGGTGCACTTGGGATTAACCTGTTCTCTTGTGTCTACTTCTGATCAGTTTTTTAGACAGCCTTTTATCTGATAAAGGAGCACAGACATCAAAAGAGAAAGGGGCGTGGGTGAAAAGAAAGGGCTCACATAAAGCTGAAGAGTTAAATTTTCTGTTTAAATTACTGAACATATATCCCTTATTTCCATAACTTTACTTGCTCTCTAGAGACCTCTGCTGGAAGTGATAGGTATAGATGAACATTCTATTTTCCCTCCCAATTCATTGTTTGCATTTTACTGTGGCTATTATATCACAAACTCAGTAACTAATTTAAGAATGAAATTCCAACATCATGTCATATACATAACACATTATCTACAAAGATGTACTTGAGACAGAAAACTTGTGAGTTTTAAAAGTTTTGCAGGGCTTTCTAATGCTAGGAATCAACTATGATAGTCAATCAGCACATATTTATATATTTATTAGGCACCTCCTATAGGCTTAGTAATTATAACCTTCTGTTTGTTTATTATTGCTATATTTTGTTAATGCTGCCAAGGTTCAAGTGGAATTGTTTAATTTGCAGTTAAATGTTGCACATATAAAAACTATCCCTAAAGATTTTTATGAGCCTTTAGTTCTATATCATTATCCTGAAGGGGAAAAATTATTTAGCCCTTTTGATTATGTGGGAATGTAGTGCACATAAGATTTCATCATCAGTGATAATTTAGATAAAGAACAATTAAGAGAATAAATAGAAAACCTACCCATTAACAGCCTATGGCAACTCAAATTGAATTTAACCAACTATTGAGCCTCTGGCTACAGGGAGATGCCATTTAAAGCAGGTATAATAGATTTTAACAACTAAAATTTGTTTGTCACACTGTACCAACTAAGATATTAGTTAAATGGGGCAAGAAATTTCCTTTCATGTTAATGAACAGTAGATTTAACTCCTGCTGTCCTTTTTATTTTCCCTCGAAATAGCTGTGCTTGACTTGATAGGCCAGCATTCAAATGAGGGTCTTGCAAAAAAGTATACAAGCTTTTGGGATGAGATTTAAGTCAGTCGAATCTGCATCCTTTAGGTACTTCTGATTTGTTTAAGCAATCTTTAAAAACATTGATATATTTCCTCCTCGGAGAAGGGTCCACAATATAATGTCATATGCAAAGACTCTGACAACTTCAACTGTAAATCTCTGTAGAAATGTTAGAGCACATGTTGACATGGGAATATCTCTAAAAATAATGCGTTTTCTTTTAGGATACTGCTGGCCCACAATAAGTGCTTTATAAAAGTATCATTTGTACTCATTTCTACTGGATTAGTGGAAAACAGGCGTCTATGCTGTAAGTACGCTAATAATTGTGCATAAACAATTATGCACACAACATAAACAATTATGCACAACTATAAACAATTTGAAAAATATATTCTTATCAAGACAGATAAAGTCTATGTTCATCACTTTTACCTGAATCAGGTCTATTGAGATTAGATCTGTCTAGCTTTATTTTTATTACTTAAATGCAGACAAAACAGAAAATAAATCATTGTAATTGTGTTTTTATTATTTTGGCTAATATACAGAAATCTTAAAATGTGTGTGTTTATTACTTGAGTTTAAGTGCCCCTTACACATAATTTTAC
>NW_012123487.1:8037314-8049995 GCF_000951035.1 Colobus angolensis palliatus
AAACCAAACAAACAAACAAAAGAAAAAACGAAAAAAGAGTACTTCTGAAAATGCATGCATTAATGCGCTTCTTCCAGACTGCTGCCTCTTTTGGTAGCTGGATAGGCTTTGTATGTGTTCCTCAAAAAAGAGAAGAGACTGGAGTTTAGCATTGTGGAACCAGGATTTTCTTTTCCTGAAGCCCATGATCTTTCCTTCCACTTTGGTGGTGACAGTGGTGCTGATATCACAGATTCAAATGCCTAAGTGCAATTTCTGTAACACAAAATGCATACAGAGCAGTCTTTGGAAAGATATTATGATGAGTGACTTTGAAATAAAATTAACTTGAGCTTGAATCCCAGGATGCCACTTAAGTAGCTGTGTAATAAAGCAAGGCATATAATATCTCCGGAATTCTATTTTCTCATCTGAAAAATGGAAATATGAATACATACCATAGGGAATACCTCTGAAGATTAAATATGATGCAAAAGTACATAGCACATAAAAAGTGCAAGGGAGGTTCCCATCTCATCCCTCTCTCATAGTAAATTTTTGCAAACTAAATGTGCATGTACATGTCATAGTTAGATGTGAAAAAGTGAAAGAAAACTGTACTGAAAGTGCAACCATGAATTGTAAGAACGATTCTGACAATATGGAATGCAGTTTCAAGGGGAGTATTTGAGGAGAAAATGGCACTGGAGATGAACCTTGAAAGATGAGGAAGATAATTTGTATAGTTTGAGAAAGAGAATTATTTTATACAAGGGAGGCAATGCTAGCTGAACTGCTAGGGTGTAATAAAAGTCCAATCCAGTTACAAAAATACCATTCCAGTGAAAAGCTTTAATGACCCACTTAAATATCCAATACTGTAGAATTCCTTGATGACATGACAATTTAGTCAGTCTCTGGCAATTGGGTATAATTTAATCAGCATAGAAATTGAGAACATTTTACTCCTAGTCAGCATATTACCTCTTGAGTTAGCATTTTCCGCTGAGACCAAGTCCGGCTTCTGGCCCAGTGGCCTTCTCCTCCTTTACCAGAAGAGTGTTTCCATGCTTTCAGTATTCCTACTCTGAGACACTTTTGCATGCAGATCATAGAGTGGCTTACCCTGTTTGCTCCATGAGCTCTTACTTTAATTGCTGCAGAAGAGGCATTACTTTCATGCTAACTTATTGGTGGTTAGTGTGATTAAATTTGCTCTCAAAGGCCTTTGCAAATCATGAACAGTAAAAGTGGAACAAGTAGACCCAGCGCCGTGGCTCACACCTGTAATCCCAGTACTTTGGGAGGCCAAGGCAGGCAGATCACCTGAGGTCAGGAGTTCGAGACCAGCCCAGCCAATGTGGTGAAACCCCATTTCTACTAAAAATACAAAAAAATTAGCTGGGCATGGTGGTGCACGCCTGTAATCCCAGCTACTTGGGAGGCTAAGGCAGGAGAATTGCTCGAAACTGGGAGGAGGAGGAGGAGGAGGTTGCAAGATCGCACCATTGCACTCCAGCCTGGGAAACAAGAATGAAACTCCATCTCAAAAAAATGAGGAGTAAAAAAAGTGGAACAAGTATGGAACATCTGTCATTTATGTTGCACTCTGGGCACTTTTCATAAACTCTTGGTAAAAGCATACTTATCAGTGGCCTTTCTTGAAGAGAAATATGTCAGTTACTTTAAATTCACACACCTTTTAATGTAGCATTCTATTTCTAGAATATTAAATGATAGATATACTTCCAAAAGTATCTACAGGGGCAAAAAAAAAAAAAAAAAACTGTAAAAAACCTAAACATCAACTAAGACAGGAATGAGTGAATGTGTTGAGATATATTTATCCTGTGACCTATTATATGGCTGTTAAAAATGAGTTATTTATTGAAGACAGAGGGGACAGTGAAAACAAAAATAAATTTGATTTATATGTGTTGATATGGAAAGTCTGCTAAAGTACACTGTTAAATAGAAAGAAAGGAAAATTCAGAAGAGCGAGTACCCATTTGGACAGCCAGTTGAACAGGCATTATTTATTGAAAGAACATTCATGTCTCAGATACTCTACAGTGCTACTTTTGTCATAAATCAAGGCTCTCTCTCTCTCTACATATCTATCTATCTATCTATCTATCTATCTATCTATCTATCTATCTATCTATCTATCTGTCTGTCTATCTATCTATATCTGTTTCTGGACTCACTGTTTTGTTCCATTGGACTATTTGTCTATCCTTGCGCCAATGTTGTATTATATTAAATACTTTAGCTTTATGGATAAGTCTTGATACACAGTCTCAACTTTTCTCTATTCCTTCAAGTTTATCCTGGATGTTCTTGGTCCTTTGTATTTCCATACCAATTTCTAAATCAGGCAATTTCAACCTCATACACAAGATTTACTCATTTTAAAATTTAGATTACACTAATTTATGTCACAACTGGGGGAAAGTGACACTTTAACAATATTGAACCTTCAAGTACTATGACCGCAGCATGTCCTTCTATTTATTTAGGCCTTTAAAAATTTCTTTCAATACTGTTTTAGAGTTTTCTGAGAATAGATCTTGTGTAGTTTTCATTAGACTTATTCCTGGTTAGCTTATATCATTGATGCAATTTATAAATGACATTGTTTTAATGTAGTTCAATTAAACCAATCTTTACCAATTTATGGAGAAATTTCTGATCATCAAAAGACACCATTAAAAGAACAATAAGAAAAGCCACATGGTTTCTTACATGTAACAATAAAAATGTATACACAATCCTGCAAAACAATAACAAAATGACAGACAACACATTTTTTTAATGGGCAAAATACATGAACTGCTATTTCCCGAGAAGATATACAAAGGGTCAATAAACATTAAACAATTAGTCATTAGGGGCCAGGCACGGTGGCTCACGCCTGTAATCCCAGCACTTTGGGAGGCCGAGGCGGGCAGATCACGAAGTCAGGAGATCGAGACCATCCTGGCTAACACGATGAAACCCCGCCTCTACTAAAAATACAAAAAGTTAGCTGGGCGAGGTGGCGGGTGCCTGTAGTCCCAGCTACTCCAGAGGCTGAGGCAGGACAATGGTGTAAGCCTGGGAGGCGGAGCTTGCAGTGAGCCGAGATTGCGCCACTGCACTCCGGCCTGGGCAACAGAGCCAGACTCCGTCTCAAAAAAAAAAAAATAGTCATTAGGGAAGTAAACATTATAATCACAAGGAAATACCACTATCAACCCACCAAAATGGGCCAATTTTTTTGAGAAAACAACCATGACAATACTGTAAGGGAGTGAAACAACTGGAACTTTCACATTCATAGCTGAGAGAAGACGATTTGAAAAACTGGCACTGTTTATTAAAGTTGAGCATAACAAATATACATCCCTATATGAATACCTAATAGTAATTCAAACATATGTGCAGGAAAACATTTGAACCAAATGGCTATTGCAGCATTATTCACAATAGCCCCAAACTGGAAACAACTCAAATATCTTTCAACAGTAGAATGAATCAACTGATATTGAATATTATATTCTAAATGCATGTCACTTCTATATTCCTGTGTATTAGAAGTTTCATGGTAATAAAGTAAGAAAACAAACACCTTCTACCATGGATAAATTTTGCAAACATAATGTTGAGAGTAAGTAGTTTGACACAGAAGAACACAGTTTGTACAGTCCTACTTATCCAGGCAAAGTAATTTATAGTTATAGTTTTAGGATTCAGGATAAGAGTTATATCTCTGGGAAGGAAGGAGAGAGTAGTGATTGGGAGAGGGCAGGAAAAGGTCTTATATTAAAAGCCCTTCCCAGTGCTATTATAAGCTTATAATATTTAATTTCTGAATCTGAGAGATAATTACCTGGGTGTGTTCAATTTATGATAATTCATCAGTAATCTGTTTACAAATTATGTACTTTACATATTTTCAATATAGTTCAATAAAAACTTTCTAAACATACCATGTCAAATTGAACTTTTCTGGACACACACATTAAAAACTTTACTGTTTTCTTGATGACTAGGACTATGTATTTGGAGAGAAGAAATCTAAGTTTTTACTCTATAACTTCTTTATTGTTTATTTTTATCCATATATGCGTTTAGCATATATTGTTTGTATAATTGTTATCCATAGGTCCATTCAGCATATATTGTTTATATAAATTTTTGACATTAAAAAGTTAAAATTGGCCAGGTGCAGTGGCTCATGCCTTGAGTCCTAGTATTTTGGGAGGCTGAGGTAGGAGGCTCACTTGAGACCAGGAGTTCGAGACCAGCCTGAGCAACATGGTGAAATGCTGTCTCTAATTTAAAAAAAAAAAAAAACTGTTAAATCTGTAAAAAGATATCTGGGAAGTCACTCGAATGTGATAGAACTTAACACTTAGATAGATCAAACTAGATTGCCATTATTAAGTTTTCTTCTTAAGTTAATTGCCTTGCTGAAATTTACACAGTCAGTAATAAATATGATAATAATTGTATGACCCAATACATTTTTTATTAGAACCAGTTTCTGGATTCAGAGTCTACTTTTCATTTCACTACAACATAGAATTTTCCTATGATGTCACCGTATAATTAATTCTTTTGTAGTTGTGATTTTGTGGCCATAACTTAAGATCTTATTTACCAAAACACTGAAAAATTATGACTCTAGTCCTTATCCTGGAGGCAGAAAAAGCATGGATTTTGGAATTAGAAAAATCTGAATTTATACTTGATTTCATCTGTTACTAGCTGTGTGATCTCACGCAAATTTGTTAAACTCCTTGAGTTTCAGTTTCTTATCTGTAAAATGAGGATACTGTCTTAGTCCATTTAATTTTGCTATAAAGGAATACCTGAGCCTGGGTAATTTATAAAGAAAAGAGGTTTATTTGGCTCATGGTTCTGCAGGATGCACAAGAAGCATGAGGCCAGCATCTGCTTCTGGTGAGGGCTTCAGGCTCATGGCAGAAGATGAAGGGAAGCTGCTGCATGCAGAGATCATATGGTCAGAGCAGAAGCAAGAGAGGCAGGGTGGGAGGTGCCAGGTCACAACCAGCTTTCACGGAAACTAGCAGAGGAAGCACTCACTCTTCCCCCGCAACTCCACCTGAGAGAGGGCATTAATCTATTCATGAGGAATTCAACCCATGACCCAAACACTTTACCCTAGGCCCTATCCCTATCATTGGAGATCAAATTTAAACATGAGATTTGGAGAGGTCAAACAAACCAAACTATAGCAGTCATACAAGGGATATAACAAATAGTAATCTTTGGAAGTCAATAGATCTTTTGGACTACAGCTAATATTTCATGATCTCTAATATGCAAATGTTTATTTTTATTTTAGGTTTATGAGAACAAAACACTTCAGTAAAAATTATTTTTCTCATGTCCTTATGATTTAAACTCAAGTTTCTTATCTTCCATAAAATTATCATAAAGTTTATAAATATCAGTAATTTTTATGGGTTCACTTTTATATTAAAATCACGCTATAGACATGAGGGATCTTAGAGATAAATGAGGTAAAAAATAAAATATTTGTGACTTCCAACAAAGTCACAAATCTTTACAAGTATTTTTTTAGTAGATTATCATGATACTCTTTGGTGGTATACATAGTAATCCTCTGTAGATTTTCGACTATTAAACTTTTGGTGAATATCAGTAAAGCTGTAGCCTCAGGTAACCCTGAGACAAATAACAGCCACCAGTAGAAGGCAATGATGATTACAGCAAAGTGTACTTTTGAAGTTCCAGAATCCAGCCAAGCCTATGTGTGTAGAAAAGGGGTTTCTGTGTAGCTAAATGTAAGTGTATTTAAAGTTATAGCTCTGTGAAAATATTTGAGGAAAATATATTGACTCTGTTGCTTAAACCCAAAAATTGGGCCTAAAAAAACCAACAATCCTCAAAAGCCGAAATGAAAAAAAAATTTAAATGCTCACAAAAATGTCAAGTACTCTTTCAATTTATCAGCTATCTCCTAATAAATGTTGGTTTGAACAGTCAATGAAGGATAAGGTTTCATGAAATAATAAGATTTTAAAATTAATAATTGGAATTAATTCAATTAGGAAGGAATTAAGTATTTTTATAACGTGGTTCTTACAAATATGTTAATTTCACCATCTCAGTAGTAGATTTTGCTTTCATTAAATGAATTCTACCTAACATTTTAGGGAAAGGGAGAGGAAAAAGAATTAATGTTTATCGCCCAAAGTGGTACAGGTGCTTTGTGTAATTTATTGTCTAATACCAAAAGAAAATCTTACAGGTTAGAGATTATTTCCTTCACATTACAGATTAAGTAACAAAAATCCAAAGAGTTCAGGAAACTTGCCCAACATTCCAAAGATAGGTGTAGCAGAGATTCAAAGCCAATTCTCTCTCAGTCCATAGCCAGTGTTCTGTTAAAATGATTTGGTTGTATTAGACTAATTGCGTTTATTTTTATTTATCATTAAATTGTAAGCGTGTTCATATTTATACATATATTGTTTGCTAATTTATATTAACAAGAAGGGGCTGAATATTTTAAAATTACATTTCACTTTATGTTTTTGATAATTTTGTAGTTACAATGATTGTAAGTGTTATAATGTGGCAAAATTTTAAATGATTTATTTTCTAATAATTAAGGTCTTCTTCCTTGGGCAAAAAAACCAGATTCACATTTGTTAATGTAGGTTGTACCTTAACATTGTGCATTGTAGAGACACATATATAGATGTCATTCAGAACAGACAGCAATTCAAAAGGCTTTTGGATGGTCTAGAATCCTTTTGTATAGTGGCCTGAACCATATAAAAGCAACTGAAATCACACTACAATTCTAGAATTCCTAGCTGCTGTTTACTTTTGATGGTATGTACAAATGTCTCTCAATCCTTCCCAGAGTTTTAGAATTGTGTTTATTAAGCCAGAGGCTATATATACTAGAAGTCACTGGAAACATTTTCCTTGGGTGAAGATAGTAGTTTTATCCTATTATTTTTCTTGTCATTTGGGGATGATTTTAGTCTTTGGGTGAGAAAAGCGACCAAGTATAAAGAAGAAAATTCTCCAAGTGATTAGTACCATTTTCAAAGGGCCATCAAAACATTTCTTTCTTTCGAAATAATTTCCCCCAATTTTTGGAGTGACCAGTTTATTCTCATGTGTCTCATACATTCAAGATTATTTGAAGATTTTAAGTTTTACAATATTATTTTAATTACTGGAACCATATATTTTATAATACTTCTTTTTTTTTTTTTTAAAGAATGGAAGATTGTGGGGATAATATCTATCTCCTGCACCTACTCATTCTGCTTCCTTCTTCCTCTTTCTCTGAATTGCTCATACTCATCCTATAGAACTCAGCTGAAAAGTTACTTTCTGGGGCGGTGCCTGGTCTGATTTCCTAGACAAGACTAAGCTTCCTTTGTGTGTAGCCCTACTTACCCTATGTTTTTATTCTAAACATTTTTTATTTGTCAAATAATAAATGAATATAATCAATGGTTTTCCCAAATAGCCTCTAAATTTTCTAAAGTTTTGTTTTTCAGGCTTGTTTTTATGTTGTTTTGCTTTTCTTAAAAGTAGACCAGCTGAGCATGGTGTCTCAAACCTGCAATCCCAGCACTTTGGGAGGCCGAGGTGGGCGGATCACCTGAGGTCAGGAGTTTGAGACCAGCCTGGCCAACATGGTGAAACCCCATCTCTAAAAGTACAAAAATTAGCCAGACGTGGTGGTAGACACCTGTAATCCCAACTACCTGGGAGGCTGAGACATGAGAATTGCTTGAACCTGGGAAGCAGAGGTTGCAGTGAGCCGAGATCGCGCCATTGCACTCCAGCCTGGGCGACAGAGCGAGACTCAGTCTCAAAAATAATAAATAGACAAACAAACAAATAAATAAATAAATAAAGTAGACCATGGCCACCCAGATTCAGGTTTCATTTATGGTACTGTTGAGCTGGGTCCTTAATTAAAATGAAGTTATGCTAAATGTAAAAATATACATATAAGTATGCATTAAACATAAAGAGGTATAATAATTTAAATCATCCTGTCACAACCTCACAGAAACATGTAGACCTCATTTGCCTTTAGCAAAAGTAGAGCCCTTTACCTTTCTTATCTTTCTTAAAATGCCGTGCTCCTCAGGTTCAACATCAAAAGCAACCATCAGTCCATAGAGTGTACACTACAAAGTCTCAGTTGCTTTTGTAGTACTCTTTAAGCCTGAAAGACACTCTTAAGTGCCTAAAATGTATGTAAACAACTATACATTAATGGGTTATGTGGGTTATGTTACTACAGTTTAACTGGGCTATGTTCCAAAATATACAAACTTTGCATGTACATTTCCACAGTATAAAAATACTTTTCTGTTCATCAGAGTAATTAGGAGATTGTAAAAAGAAGTTGACAAATTATGTGAATTCACTACCGTATACTTATGAATAAAAAGTTTATTTACAATGAAAGCTTGGAAGGGAGACCTGGTGAAAACTGGCCAAACCTTGACTCGGGGTGGGGCTGTGGGAAGTGAAGAGGATATAATTATAGACTGAAAATATTTGAAGGTACTGATGCCCAAGAAGAGAAAAAATCCTCATATTTGATGTTTTCCGTTTTGTTTTTTATTCATTTATATACATTCAATTGTTATTTGTACACTCTTTATCCCATAATGCCAACATAAGGCTCTTAATATAGGAGGCATCCGATTTTACTGTTTTACTGATGTGAAACAGTAAAATTGTATAGAATAGATGGTAGTAACAGACTGAAGTAAGCAAAATAAAAACTTGTGTGTGTGTTTCTGTGCACACATACACACTGTTATAAAAGTGGATTCCTTGAAAGGTAGTGATAGCTGAGAAATAAAACCATGAGATACCTAAATAGTAGACTTTTTAACAGTTTACAAATTGCAAGGAAGGCAAAGAGGTGAGTAATTGTACATTTTAGGTATGGTAAAAGTTGTGTTAATCTATAGCAGTGCTGATCAATGGAACTTTCCAGTGATGAAAATGTCTAAAGAGTAGTCCTAGATACCTGTGATTACTGAGCACTGGAATGTGTCAAATGTAACTGAGAAACTGAATTTTAAATTTTTTATTTAATTTTAATTAAATGGGTAAAGGCTACCATATTGGACAGCACAGATCTACAGTCAGAAGCTTTCCCAAGGCTCACCAACCTTCTTTAAGTTTTGTTTATGGTTTTGATTTCAATCCCCCCACAAGTCTCAAGTAGTTTAGCTTCTAGATAGCAACATACAGGGACCATCTTGATCTCAGTAAAGAAATGTAGCCTGACTCTGTAAACATCTTATAGCTACATGATATAATCACATTTCTCTTGTTCATTAATTCTAAAAATATTTAGGGAATATAAACTATAAGACAGAGAGGAGAGGGGTCAGCATTGGCCAAGTCCCTGAGAAGACAGTATTCTTAGTATGTTTAAGAAGCATCAAGGATGACTCCAAGGTTTTTAGACGAAGCAACTAGATGAATAAAATTCATCTAGTTTACTATGATGAGAAAGCCTGGAGGAGGACTAGTGTGTGGGGGGAAAAATCAAGAGTTTAGTTTTAGATAAGTTCCATTTAAAATATCCATTAGATATCCAAGTGCAAATGTTGAGTGACAGTGCAAGTTCTGGGCATAAGGTATGAACCTGTCAATTACCATCACTAAGATGATATTTAAAACTGTGAGCCTGGATATAATTTCTTTGGGAGTGAGTATAGATATAGAGGAGGACTGGGTCACTATAACATGTTGAGCCTGAGAATGTATGATGGAATCAATAAAGAATTTGGGCCAGAGAAGCTGGCGAGCAACAGAGAATAAGTAGGGACTTAGAGGTCAAGTAAGCAGAGGGTATGTAATGGGAGGGAGTGATTACCTACACAAATGCTTCAGAGAAGTCAGGTAAGATGGGAGCTGAGAATTGGCCATTAGATGTGACTTGGAGGTCATTAGTCACCATGGCAAATAAGGTAAGAAAAGATGACATGGTTCTTTTCCAGAAAAATCTTACTAGTAGGTAATCAAGCAGGCTGGTGGATTCTAGGGAATGGTGCAAAAGAGGTCTGTCCTTTCTCTCTTGGGATACCAAACAATTCTGAGTTCACCCTGGATGGCAGGAGGGAATTCCTCCAAGGACGTCTCTTCCTTATCTCTTCCTCTTCTACAATTCCCTAAGCCTCCTTAACCCTATGCTATCTCTGCAAGGTTTTACTGATTGATTTGCTCTAGCTCTGGCTCAGTTCCTTTTATTTTTCCCTTCATGGGCCTAGGGAGGCTCTGGGGATGGAGTCCAACCTTTATATTAAAATCTACTATTTCTTTTTACAATGTCAAATATTATTATAATTTGAAAATGTCTATCGGTCTCTATATTTTCCTGACAAAATAAAACCCCCTTTTGTTATTAGTTTGATTTTAAGTGGTAACTTGCACGTCTCAAACCCAGTAATTCCAATTCCCCTTAGCCTGTTTTTTTTTTTTTTTTTTTTTTTTTTTGCTGTAGCATGTATTACCTTCCTGCATAATGCTTGTTACTTGTATTCCAGTTCCCCTTAGCCTGATCCAGTTCCAGTAATTCCAATTCCCCTTAGCCTGATCCTTTTTTTTCTTTTTGCTATAGCATGTATTACCTTCCTGCATAATTACTTGTTAATTGTATTCATTGATTATCAATTGTCTCTTCTGCTAGATATAGACCCCAAGTGGGCAGTTATTTATTCCTGTTGTTGCTCACTGGTACATCCTAAGTCCTTAGTATATTGCGGAGCTTGTAGTAGGTGCTCAGGAAATTGTTGCTGAAGAAATGAATGCTGTGGTCTCCAGGAGTGGATATGGGTTGTGCTATGTTACAGGAAGTGGATATGTGTAGCAGTGGAAACATTATGCTGTCACAATTAATATATGGTTTTAATTGATGTGCAGATAATTCCTTTACCCTAATCAATTGCATCTGCTCTGAAAATTAAGTCCAGGCCATTGGAGTAGAAGGCCTGGCTTATAATATTTTAATATCTCTTGAAAGAGTTAAGGTTTTTGCTGATCCTCAGGAATGAATATAAGGTATAGGAAGGGATGGTGATACAGAGAAACACATTCTGGAAAACTAGTACAGGAGCTTGTTACATTGTTCAGATAAAACCAAGAGAAAACAAGCTAAATGTAGACTTGTCTCAAATATCAAAGCCCAGAGAGAAGCCAGGCCTTCCTCAATTCAGGAATCAGTGAAAATCAGCCTGCTGACAATTCTTTTTCCAATACTTTTTAATGATCCAACTAAGGAAAAAGCAGTGGGAAGACTGGTGGGAAATTCATAGCCAGACTGTAGTCACAGGCAGTTTGCAACTCTGGAAATACAGGGCTGGAATGGTGAAAGAGAGTTTGGCTCTGTCCACATAAGAAAAGAAGAATCTCATGATGACAAGGAAGTGGTGGGGTCTTGTCTGTATTCCTAAACTTCCTTGAAGTTTCCAGCTGCTTCTCACTTTGTCCCTTTCTTTTGCCTACTTTTGGGTGGAATGAAGTGGTTTATCCTATTTTAGGTTACTAACTTTTGAGGTGTTTATCCTGAACAGTCTGAGTCTTGGTTAGCATTTCTACTTGGCTGAGATCCACCCATCCACACTCCCATAACTTGTTTCCCTGTCATTGCACACTGGAAACTGAAGCACCTGTAGTCATGCTGTAAAACAAATGTGATAATATGTGTGAAGTAGTGGTAAATAATAAAAACTCAAGATTTCAAGATATGAGTTATAAGATTATTTACTAAATTTATGTACTGCTTTAATATTTCTTTACTCTTTTATATTTTCTTTTTTTATTTTGAAAATTTTTAACACTTGCAAAAGAGTTGCAAGTACATTACAAAAAAAATCCCCCAGGACAATATTTTTTTTTATTTTTATATTTTTATTTTTTGAGGCGGAGTCTCACTTTGTCACCCAGGCTGGAGTGCAGTGGTACAATTTCAGCTCACTGCAAACTCTGCCTACTGGGTTCAAGAGATTCTCTTTCCTCAGCCTCCTGAGTAGCTGGTACCACAAGCATGAGCCACCATGCCCAGCTGATTTTTGTAATTTTAGTAGAGATGGGGTTTCACCATGTTGGCCAGGCTGGTCTCAAACTCCTGACCTCAGGTGATCCACCTGCCTCGGCCTCCCAAAGTGCTGGGATTACCGTCCGGCCCCCATATACAATTTAATCTCCTGAAAACAAGGGTATTCTTCCATATAAGCACAATACAACCATCAAAATCAGAAACTGATACCCTGCTACCATATAATACTCACATCCCATTCACATGCCATCAATTTTTCCAGCAATGTCCTTTAAAAAAGTAACTACTTCACACATTGCATTTAATTGTCAGTTCTTTTTTTTCCCTCAGTCTGGAACAGTTTCTACATATTCCCATGACTGTCATAATCTTAACAATTTGAGTATTTTAAAAAATGTTTCTCAATTCCAGTTTGTCTGAATCTCTGTGTTAACAATATTTTCTTATTTTGTGTGTTCTTAATGCTCTGGCATCTGGGGCCTTGCTGACTGGGCAGAAACTGCCTGTCTCAAAACTGGCCAATTCTTAGTCTGGCCAAGCTACACTCCCTGAGAGAATGCATTTCTTTCTTTCTTTTTTAAATTGTACTTTAAGTTCTGGGATACATG
>NW_012123487.1:8050623-8054901 GCF_000951035.1 Colobus angolensis palliatus
CCATGCCAATGTCCTGAATGGTATTGCCTAGGTTTTCTTCTAGGGTTTTTATGGTTTTAGGTCTTACATTTAAGTCTTTAATCCATCTTGAGTTAATTTTTGTATAAGGTGTTAGGAAGGGGTCCAGTTTCAGTTTTCCGCATATGGCTAGCCAGTTTTCCCAACACCATTTATTAAATAGGGTACCTTTTCCCATTGCTTGTTTTTGTCAGGTTTGTCAAAGATCAAATGGTTGCAGATGTGTGGCATTATTTCTGAGGCCACTGTTCTGTTCCATCGGTCTGTATATGTATATGTTTTGGTACCAGTACCATGCTGTTTTGGTTACTGTAGCCTTCTAGTATAGTTTGAAGTAAAGTAGCGTGATACCTCCAACTTTGTTCCTTTTGCTTAGGATTCTCTTGACTATACAGACTCTTTTTTGGATTCATATGAAGTCTAAAGTAGCTTTTTCTAATTCTGTGAAGAAAGTCAATGGTAGATTGATGGGGATAGCATTGAATCTATAAATTACTTTGGGCAGTATGGCTATTTTCACAATACTGTTTCTTCCTATCCATGAAGATGGAATGTTTTTTCATTTGTTTATGCCCTCTCTTATTTCCTTGAGCAGTGGTTTGCAGTTCTCCTTGAAGAGGTCCTTCATATCTCTTGTAAGTTGTATTCCTAGGTATTTTATCATCTTTGTAGCAATTGTGAATGGCAGTTCACTCATGATTTGGCTCTCGGTTTGTCTATTATTGGTGTATAGGAATGCTTGTGATTTTTGCATATTGGTTTTGTGTCCCGAGACTTTGCTGAAATTGCTTTCCAGCTTAAGGAGATTTTGGGCTGAGACAATGGGGTTTTCCAAATATACAATCATGTCATCAGCAAACAGAGACAATTTGATTTCCTCTCTTCCTATTTGAATACCCTTGACTTCTTTCTCTTGTCTGATTGCCCTGGCCAGAACTTCCGATACTGTGTTGAATAGGAGTGGTAAGAGAGGGCATCCTTGTCCTGTGCCAGTTTTCAAAGGGAATGCTTCCAGTTTTTGCCCATTCAGTATGATATTGGCTGTGGGTTCATCATAAGTAGCTCTTATTATTTTGAGATACATTCCATCAATACCTAGTTCATTGAGAGATTTTAGCGTGAAGGGGTGTTGAATTTTATCAAAGGCCTTTTTTTGCACCTATTGAGATAATCATGTGGTTTTTGTCATTGGTTCTGTTTATGTGATGGATTGCATTTATTGATAGGCCTATGTTGAACCAGTCTTGCACACCAGAGATGAAGCCGACTTGATTGTGGTGGATAGGCTTTTTGATGTGCTGCTGGAATCGGTTTGCCAGTGTTTTGTTGAGGATTTTCCCATCAATGTTCATCAGGGATATTGACCTGAAATTTTCTTCCTTTTTTTTTTTTTGTTGTGTCTCTGCCAGGTTTTTGGTGTCAGAATAATGTTGGACTCATAAAATGAGTTAGGAAAGAGTCCCTCTTTTTCTATTGTTTGGAATAGTTTCAGAAGCTATGGTACCAGCTCCTCTTTGTACCTCTGGTAGAATTCGGCTGTGAATCCATCTGGTCCTGGGCTTTTTTTGGTTGGTAGGCTATTAATTACTGCCTCAATTTCAGAACTTGTTATTGGTCTCTTCAGGGATTCGACTTCTTCCTGGTTTAGTCTTGGGAAGGTGTATGTGTTCAGGAATTTATCCATTTATTCTAGATTTTCTAGTTTATTTGTGTAGAGGTGTTTATAGTATTCTCTGATGGTAGTTTGTATTTCTGTGGGATCAGTGGTGATATCCCCTTTATCATTTTTTATTGCATCTATTTGATTCTTCTCTCTTTTCTTCTTTGTTAGTCTGGCTAGCTATCTATCTATTTTGTTAATGTTTTCAAAAAACCAGTTCCTAGATTCATCGATTTTTTGAAGGGTTTTTCATGTCTCTATCTCCTTCACTTCTGCTCTGATCTTTATTTCTTGTCTTCTGCTAGCTTTGAATTAGTTTGCTCTTGCTTCTCTAGTTTTTTTAATTGTGATGTTAGGGGTTGATTTTAGATCTTTCCTGCTTTCTCTTGTGGGCATTTAGTGCTATAAATTTCCCTCTTAACACTGCTTTAGCTGTTTAACAGAGATTCTGGTACATTGTGTGTTTGTTCTCATTGGTTTCAAAGAACTTATTTATTTCTGCCTTAATTTCATTAATTACCCAGTAGTCAGGAGCAGGTTGTTCAGTTTCCAGGTAGTTGTGTGGTTTTGAGTGAGTTTCTTAATCCTGAGTTCTAATTTGATTGCACTATGGTCTGAGAGGCTGTTTGTTATGATTTCCATTCTTTTGCATTTTCTGAGGAGTGTTTTACTTCCAATTATGTGGTCAATTTTAGAAGAAGTGCGATGTAGTGCTGAGAAGAATGTACATTCTGTTGATTTGGGGTGGAGAGTTTTGCAGATATCTATTAGGTCAGCTCGGTCCAGAGCTGAGTTGAAGTCCTGAATATCCTTGTTAATTTTCAGTGCCTTCAATCTAATATTGACAAGGGGGTGTTAAAGTCCCCCACTATTATTGTGTGGGAGTCTAAGTCTCTTTGTAGGTCTCTACAAACTTGCTTTATGAATCTGGGTGCTCCTGTGTTGGATGTATATATATTTAGGATAGTTAGCTCTTCTTGTTGCATTGATCCCTTTACCATTGTGTAATGTCCTTCTTTATCTTTTTCGATCTTTGTTGGTTTAAAGTCTGTTTTATCAGAGACTAGGATTGCAATTCCTGCTTTGTTTTGCTTTCCATTTGCTTGATAAATATTCCTCCATCCCTTTATTTTGAGCCTATGTGTGTCTTTGCAGGTGAGATGGGTTTCCTGAATACAGCACACCAATGGGTCTTGATTCTTTATCCAATGTGCCAGTCTGTGTCTTTTAATTGGGTGTTTAGCCCGTTTACATTTAAGGTTAATATTGTTATGTGTGACTTTGATCCTGACATTATGATGTTAGCTGATTATTTTGCCTGTTAGTTGATGCAGCTTTTTCATAATGTCAATGGTCTTTACAATTTGGTATGTTTTTGCAGTGGCTGTACTGGTTTTTCCTTTCCATATTTAGTGCTTCCTTCAGGAGCTCTTGTAAGGTGGGCCTGGTGGTGACAAAATCTCTCAGATTTGCTAGTCTGTAAAGGATTTTATTTCTTCTTCACTTATGAACCTTAGTTTGGCTGGATATGAAATTCTGGATTGAAAATTATTTTCTTTAAGAATGTTTAATATTGCCCCCCACTCTCTTCTGGTTTATAGAGTTTCTGCAGAGTGATTTACTGTTAATCTGATGAGCTTCCTACAGGGTAACCCCACCTTTCTCTCTGGCTGCCCTTAACATTTTTTCCTTCATTTCAACCTTGGTGAATCTGACGATTATGTGTTTTGGGGTTGCTCTTCTTCAGGAGTATCTTTGTGGTATTCTCTGTATTTCCTGGATTTGAATGTTGGCCTGCCTTGCTAGGTTGGGGAAGTTCTCCTGGATAATATCTCGAAGAGTGTTTTCCAACTTGGTTCCATTGTCTCCGTCACTTTCACATACACCAATCAAACATAGGTCTGTTTGGTCTTTTCATATAGTCCCATATTGCTTGGTGGCTTTGTTCATTCCTTTTCATTCTTTTTTCCCTAATCTTGTCTTCAAGCTTTATTTCATTAAGTTGCTCTTCAATCCCTAATCTCCTTTCTTCCACTGATCAATTCAGCTATTGATACTTGTGTAGGCTTCACGAAGTTCTCAGGCTGTGTTTTTCAGCTCCATCAGGTCATTTATGTTCTTCTCTAAACTGGCTATTCTAGTTAGCAATTCATCTAACCTTTTTTCAAGGTTCTTAGCTATTTTTCATTGGGTTACAACATGCTCCTTTAGCTTGGAGGAGTTTGTTATTACCCACCTTCTGAAGCCTTCTTCTGTCAATTCATCAAACTCATTCTCCGTCCAGTTTTGTTCCCTTGCTGGCGATGAGTTGTGATCCTTTGGAGGAGAAAAGGCATTCTGTTTTTTGGAATTTTCAGCATTTTGCGCTGGTTTTTCCTCATTTTCGTGGATTTATCTACCCTTGGTCTTTGATATTGGTGACCTTCAAATGGGGTTTCTGTGTGGACGTCCTTTATATTGATGTTGATGCTATTACTTTCTGTTTGTTAGTTTTCCTTCTAACAGTCAGGCCCCTCTGCTGCAGGTCTGCTGGAGTTTGCTGGAGGTCCACTCCAGACCCTGCTTGCCTGGATGACCCCAGTGGAGGCTGAAGAATAGCA
>NW_012123487.1:8054951-8062252 GCF_000951035.1 Colobus angolensis palliatus
TCTCGAAGAGTGTTTTCCAACTTGGTTCCATTGTCTCCGTCACTTTCACATACACCAATCAAACATAGGTCTGTTTGGTCTTTTCATATAGTCCCATATTGCTTGGTGGCTTTGTTCATTCCTTTTCATTCTTTTTTCCCTAATCTTGTCTTCAAGCTTTATTTCATTAAGTTGCTCTTCAATCCCTAATCTCCTTTCTTCCACTGATCAATTCAGCTATTGATACTTGTGTAGGCTTCACGAAGTTCTCAGGCTGTGTTTTTCAGCTCCATCAGGTCATTTATGTTCTTCTCTAAACTGGCTATTCTAGTTAGCAATTCATCTAACCTTTTTTCAAGGTTCTTAGCTATTTTTCATTGGGTTACAACATGCTCCTTTAGCTTGGAGGAGTTTGTTATTACCCACCTTCTGAAGCCTTCTTCTGTCAATTCATCAAACTCATTCTCCGTCCAGTTTTGTTCCCTTGCTGGCGATGAGTTGTGATCCTTTGGAGGAGAAAAGGCATTCTGTTTTTTGGAATTTTCAGCATTTTGCGCTGGTTTTTCCTCATTTTCGTGGATTTATCTACCCTTGGTCTTTGATATTGGTGACCTTCAAATGGGGTTTCTGTGTGGACGTCCTTTATATTGATGTTGATGCTATTACTTTCTGTTTGTTAGTTTTCCTTCTAACAGTCAGGCCCCTCTGCTGCAGGTCTGCTGGAGTTTGCTGGAGGTCCACTCCAGACCCTGCTTGCCTGGATGACCCCAGTGGAGGCTGAAGAATAGCAATGATTGCTGCCTGTTCCTTCCTCTGGAAGCTTTGTTCCAGAGGGGCACCCACTAGATGCCAGCTGGAGCTCTCCTGTATGAGGGGTCTGTTGACCCCTATTGAGAGGTGTCTCCCAGTCAGGAGGCACGGGGGTCAGAGACCCACTTGAGGAGGCAGTCTGTCCCTTAGCAGAGCTCGAGTGCTGTGCTGGGAGAGCCACTGCTCTCTTCAGATGCAGCAGGCAGGAACGTTTAAGTCTGCTGAAGCTGTGCCCACAGCCACCTTCCCTCATGTGCTCTGTCCCAGGGAGATGGGAGTTTTATCAATAAACCCCTGACTGGGGCTGCTGCCTTTCTTTCAGAGATGCCCTGCCCAGAAAGGAGGAATCTAGAGAACAAGAGAATGCATTTCATATGCAAATAAACCTATCCTGAGCACAGACCCTGAGCTACTTCCTCTCTCTGGCTCTTACATGCCAGGAAGCAATATTTCTTTGCAGGAATCATGCCAGGGCCAGGTATCGGAAAACTGGAGATACCACTATATCTCTGAGCCTACTGAAATTCTTCAAATTAGCCAATCCTAAACCTGGCTACTCTGCCTTCCTTTGCCTTTCCACTACAATAAAGGCTCCTGCTTGTGCTTTTCCCTTGCTCTTTCTCCCTCTTGATCCACCCTGGTGAGGCCCTGCATGACAAGGTGTGCTCCTTCCTCTTGGGAACTGTAATAAACTGTGTATTCAATGATGATTTGTCTCTTAATCTGTTGGCCTCACCATACCTAAATACAGGTATACCACAGAGATATTGTGGATTTGGTCCAGACAACCACAATAAAGCAAATATCAAAATAAAGCAACTCACATATTTTTTTTTGGTTTCCCAGTGCATATAAAAGTAATGTTTACACTGTACTGTAGTCTATTGTGTGATAGCATTATGTCATTTTTAAAAAGTACATACCTTAATTTAAAAATACATAATTGCTAAAAAATACTAATGACCATCTGAGCCTTTAGTTAATCCTAATCGTTTTGCTGATGAAGAATCTGGCCTTGATATGGATGGCTGCTGATGGATCAGGATGGTGGTTGCTGAAGGTTGGGGTGGCTGCAGCAATTTCTTAAAAAAATGACAATGAAGTTTGCCATATCAATTGACTCTTCCTTTCTTGAAAGGTTTTTCTGTAGCATCTGATGCTATTTGATACATTTTTCACATCATATGAACTTCTTTCAAAATTGGAGCCATCTTATCAAACCCTGCTGCTGTTTTATCAACTAAGTTTATGAAATATTCTATATCCTTTCCTGTGATTTCAAGAATGTTCATAGCATCTTTACCAGGGGTAGATTTCATCCCCCAAGAATCCACTGTATTTGCTCATCCATAAGAAGCAATTCACCATTCATTAATATTTTATTGTGAGATTACAACAATTCAGTCACATCATCAGGCACCACTTCTAATTCTAGGTCTCTTTTTGTGTCTGCCACGTCTGCAGTTACTTCCTATGTTAAAGTCTTGAACTTCTCAAAGTCATCCATGAAAGATGGGATCAACTTCTTTCAAACTCCTGTTAATATTGATATTTTGATGTCCTCTCATGAATAAAGAATGTTCTCAATGGTTTCTAGATTGGTGAATCCTTTACAGAAGGTTCTCAATTTCCTTTGCCCAGATCCATCAGAGGAATCCCTGTGTATAGCAGCTCTAGTCTTATGAAATGTATTTCTTAAATAATGAGAGTTGAAAGTTGAAATTTGTCCTTGATCCCTGGGCTGCAGGCATGAAACAACATTAATCTGCTTTTACATCTCCATTATAGCTTTTGGGTAACCAAGTACACTGTCAACAAGCAGTCATATTATTAAAGAAATCTGTTTTACTGAGCAATGAGTCTCAACAGCAGGCTCAAAATATTCAGTAAACCATGCTATAACCAGATGTGCTGTCATCCAGGTTTTGTTGTTCCATTTATGGATCACAGGCAGAGTAGATTTAGGATAATTTTTTTTTGTAGACGGAGTTTCACTCTTGTTACCCAGGCTGGAGTGCAATGGCATGATGATCTTGGCTTACTGCAACCTCTGCCTCCCGGATTCAAGTGATTCTCCTGCCTCAGCCTCCCAAGTAGCTGGGATTACAGGTGCCTGCCACCACGCTCAGCTAATTTTTTGTATTTTTAGTAGAGACGGGATTTCGTCATGTTGACCAGGCAAGTCTTGAACTGCTGACCTCAGGTGATTCGCCCGCCTCGGCCTCCCAAAGTGCTGGGATTACAGGTGTGAGCCACCATGCCCAGCCCAATTTAGGATAATTTTTAAGTGCTCCAGCATTTTGGGGATGGTAAATGAGCATTGGCTTCAAATTCAAGTCACCAGCTACGTTAGCCCCTGAGAGTCAGCCTTTCCTTTGAAGCTAGGCATTGACTTTTCCTCTATCTATGAAAGTCATAGATGGCATCTTCTTCCAATATAAGGCTCTTCCATCTACATTGAAAATCTGTCATTTAGTGTAGTTGCCTTCATCAATAATCTTAGCTAGATCTTCTGGCTAACTTGCTTTAGGATCTACATCAGTACTTGCTGATTTACCGTGTACTTTTATTTTATGGAGATGTATTTTTTTCCTTAAACCTCCAAAACTAGTCTCTGCTAGCTTCCAACTTTTCTTCTGCAACTTCCTCACCTCTCAACTTTCAAAAGATTGGGAGACTCAGGGCCTTGCTTTGGATTAGGCTTTGGCTTAAGGAATGTTGTGGCTAATTTGAGGTTCTATCTACTTTCTCCATATCGGCAATAAAGCTGATTTTTTGTTTTCTTGTCATTTGTGTGTTCCCTGTAGTGGCACTTTTAATTTCCTTCAAAACTTTTCCTTTGCATTCACAACTTCGTTAACCAACATGAATGGCCTAATTTTTGGCCTATGCTGGCTTTTGACATGACTTTCTCACAAAGCTTATTCATTTCTAGCTTTTAATTGAAAGTGAGACATGTGCATCTCATTTTTTCGACTTGAACATGAGAGGCCTTTGTAGGGTTATTAATTGGCCCATAATTGGCACATATTTCAGTATCGTTGTGCCCCAAGGATAGGGAGATCTAAGGAGAGAGAGAGGGAACAGGGAATGGCTGGTCAGTGGAGCGGTCAGAACACATAATATTTTTCAATGAAGTTTGCTGACTTGCAATTGCTGTGATGCCCCACAGCAATTACAATAATATATAAAGTCAAAGACCACTGATCATAGATGGTCATAACAGATATAATAATAATGAATTTTTGAAATATTGCAAGAATTATCAAAATGTGACACAGTGACAGGAAGTGAGCACATGCTGTTGGAAAAATGGCACCAAAAGAATTGCTAGATGCAGGGTTGCTGCAAACCTTCAATTTGTAAAGCATTACAATATCTGCAAAGTGCAATAAAGCAAGGTGCAATTAAATGAGGTATGCCTGTAATTATGGAACTTAAATTTAAAAACAGTCTCATCACATTTAGATTCAGGTTATGCATTTGTCATAGGCATGTGACAGGAATAATACAGTTATTCTCATTGCATTTTATCAGTTGGGGCACAATTTTGATTTGTTCCATTATTGATGCTGCTGACTTTGCTTGATTAAGTTGATGTCTTCCAATGTTCTCCACTGTGAAGTTATTTTTTTCTTATTTGTAATTGTTAAGTCTTTTGTGGGATAGTACAATGTAACTATGTAAATATTATGTTCCTCATCAAATTTTCAATTTCTTTCTTATTTATTAATATCAATATGGAATAAGTTTTCTATTTATTCAGTTATTTATTTTGATGCTCAGATTTCCAAGGATTGACTAGTGGGATCCCCTAAAACCAGTCCTTAGGCCTTTTTGACAAATCCTCATAGTTCTCTGAGCATTTTCTTACTTTTTGGCACAATAAGATTTTACAGGTTTATTTTATACTTTCCTTGGCCCAGCACTGATATCAACCATTTCTTCAAGGAGTCCTGCGTCTATGATCTGGGTGCTAGATGTACTCAATGCAATTGGGGTGTCACTACTCCAGATCCTCTCAGTAGATGAGCTAGGAAATATGCCATATGGTTATGCACACTTACATATATGTGTGTGTATGTATGTATGTGTATATATGTAAATATGTATACATATATGTTTACATACATTTACATATATACTTGTTTTTATTTCTACCTATGCATATACTAAAACCCAGTAGCTCCGATTTTAATCTAACATTGCCACAGAGTTTTCTCTTGTTTTCTCCTTTTCCATATTCGTAATTCTCTTCTCCTCCTGCTAGAAGCCTGATACCCATTATCTTTAATATATTTACTTATCTGATCAATTTTCCTGTATGTCATTAGTCTCCTATGGCCAGTTATGCCCATCCCCCCTTGCATGCCTTTTGCACCATATTTGGTCTGTGATTCCCCATAAGTGCCGTTCCACATTAACATTCCACTCCCTCTACTCAGATTTTGACACCACATGCTAGTCCATCCAGGTAATACATTTTGCTTTGTAATTTACACCTATGGGAACATTTTGTTTACCTTAAAATACTCTTGAATATTGACTGTGATTTTTAAGCATTAATTGATGTGTATCAAACCATACTAGAAATCTATGAAAACATGGTTTTCATTAGAGAGATAGTACATTAGAGGGATCAAGAATCACTCTTAAAATTTTTTAGAATTAAAACAAAACTTGCTTTCAAACCTCCACATTATTAGAGTTCAAGGAATTACCTTTGCTGGCTGAAGTAATAAAGAGCAGCACATGGCTTCACTGGGTTACATGCAATATGCATCAGAAATTATTTTATGGCAGCTTATAGCTTGGTTTTAGTACATAATAATCATATCCAATTCTGGTTAATCTATAAGCACTCTGGTAGACCATAATGGAAACGTGGGAATGGTACTTTCCAAACCATGACAATGGATCAGGAATACAGGGTTACTTCCTTAATGCAGCATGGTCAGGTTAGCGTGGGTGAAGAGTAACCATCTCAAATCTGATGATCATTGATCAGGAGATTGGCTACTAAGATTACTAGATATAGCTAGCTGTCTAACATCTGACAGACGTCTGTGACTCTCCAGGTCTCTTAGTACTTCATCTGTAAATTAAAAGTGTTTGTATTGGTTAGGATGCATGTGGCTGATATGAGCAGACAATTCTGACTCGTGTTAACCATACAGACAATTCCTTATCTACCATACCAAGAAGTTAGTGTTTTAAAGACATCATTAGGAGCTGGTGTGTGTGTGTGTGTGTGTGTGTGTTTTCCTTTCCCTACCATTCTCAGCATGTTTACACATCTACTAGTTACTAGGCTAGCAGCCTTAATAACCATAAAATGGCAACAGCAGAACTAGATATCCTATCATGACATACAACATGCAATGGAATAAGGGGGACTTCCTCTGTTTCTATAATTCTTATTATTATGGAGGAAGCATTTTCCCAAAGACTGTAGCAGAATTTTTCTATTTTAATGGATAAAATTGTATTACACGCCCATTTGGAAACCAGTACGTAATGATTGCCTCCTACCAATCATTATTCACTTTGTAAATGGAGCTAAGTCTCATACCCCTTAAAGTTGTGGCTGGAAATAGGAGAGCAGATAACTCGGGGGAGAAAAGGTGGGAGGTTTTAAAAGGTGGTAACAATTGGGTAGGCGGCCACACCATGCCTCCTGATGTATTGTATTATGCCAAAGTCCTTTTCAACTTTCTTTCTTTTTAAATTCAGTTCTCCCACTTGGTGTTCTTATAATGTTCTCATGGGCAGGACCATGACTTTTTCTCCTAGTGCTTAGCACTAAGATTAGACTCTTAGCACATATCCATTGAAATAATGAGCAAGTAACAATTTCTTAAATCATTGTCTCTTGTCTTTTTTGTCATGGTCATGACTATTTAAGTTACCCTTAGCCGTGGCCTTATATGGTACATCCACCTACTCATTTCATGTACTGATGGTAGGATGATAGATTTATTTTATTTCTGTATTTCAGTTGAATAAAACATGTGGACTTTTAAGCAATAAAAATTACCTTCCCTTATATACAGATTTCTTCTAGTTACTCAGGCCTAAATGTGGCATATGAGAGCACTTTGTTGACTATGCCTTGTATTTATCTTCCACTGGATGTGGTGAGTAAGCCTTTGACAACATATAGCCAATATCCGCAGCAGTTGTGGGAGTCAATTTGGTTTGCATGTCTACCATTGCTTTCCACCCACCGAAAGAGTTCATGGATCAGTGTGGTTAAACACAGTGATATTATAGTGCAGAAGGAATTAACAAATTCCCTCTCTGCTTTGTACTTAGAAAGTATCAAAAGTACTCAGGATGTATAACAACTAGTTTATAATTCTGAGAGTTGGGGAAAAGTCAATTCTTTAAGGTGTTTACTTTTATTTATGTAAGAATAATTTTATTAGGAACATCAGCTTCCAGGCATAACTAGAATAAATAAGGTTTTTAATTTGTTTGTTAATTGACAAACTGATTAAGGCTTTACAGAA
>NW_012123487.1:8062622-8141164 GCF_000951035.1 Colobus angolensis palliatus
GCAGTGAGCCGAGATCGCGCCACTGCACTCCAGCCTGGGCGACAGAGCTAGACTCCGCCTCCAAAAAAAAAAAAGAAAGTATCAAAAGTACTCAGGATGTATAATAACTAGTTTATAATTCTGAGAGTTGGGGAAAAGTCAATTCTTTAAGGTATTTACTTTTATTTATGTAAGAAGAATTTTATTAGGAACATCAGCTTCCAGGCATAACTAGAATAAATAAGGTTTTTAATTTGTTTGTTAATTGACAAACTGATTAAGGCTTTACAGAATGGCACACGAAGTGAAACTTAATTATATGGAATGCTAAAGTTGTTTGTTTCTATTTAAAAATGAAAGCTGAATAATATGATATTTTAAAATGTTCTAAAGGAAATTAACAAGATTATTTTCTTTATCTGCATGGATTTTAGAGTTCTGTACTTAGGAATATGTATTCATATATACATAAGAATGTATTCCTTTGTGTCAGAATACATAAAACCCTGTCCATTTCCTATACTTTAGGACACCTTGGGAGATCACTAAATGTCTCTGTGCTTCAGTTTAACTATTTTTAAAGTAGGAACTTGTGACAAATTAATAATTACTAAACTAAATGTGTTTTGATAATAATTACAGAAGCAATTTTAGAAAAAAGTTTCTGTTATATAGTGCTGTTCTAATAGAAAGATTTTGAATGACATAAACGTAATTCTTTAAAAAACCCTACTTGTCTCAAATGTCCCTATATTTATGATTCCTTTAGTTTAACAGGTTCTCAATCTGAAATTAGTGGAAACCTAGAGACACAGATGTGGCAAATCGTATTGAATGTTTGTGACTAGCAAAAATAAAGGCTAAATTTAATGGAAATTTTCTCGTGTTCATTTTGCTTACTTCTCTGTAGCATTTGAACTGTTGACAAATTCTTCTTTTTAAGTAAACAGTTCTATTTTCTTTGCACTCCCTTTTGAGCTTCCTCTGACCTATATGATTGTTCTTTTTTAGCCACTTTCTCAATGTTTTCCTTTCTTTCATTACCTATAAATAACATTGGTTTCCACATAGTTAATCGTCTATATATCCTCTGTATATCTCACTTGATACACTCTCTGAAGTTAATTTCACTTGCTCACCATCTATAAACTATTGTTCTTCAACTGCTAGCTCTAAAATGAATCATTTCTCTGAGCTCCAGATAAGTCTCTTTAGCTCTCCACCTGGGTGTTCCATCGGCATCTGAAAGTCAGTATTTCTAAATATCAATGTCTCTCTTAAACTCATTGCAATCAGATATTCTGCTTATATTTCTTGTTTCAGAAATTGGCACCAGCATGGTCTTAATTGTTCAAGCCAGACATTCTGGTACATTCTCAATTCCAATACCCTTTCTCAACTTTACAAACAATAAATCAACAAATTTCATTGATGGTGCTACCTTAATATCACTCAAATCTATCTGTCCACTTTTCTCCAATTCCTTCGTCCCTATTTATTTGAGGCCTCTACTGCCTTTTCCTTTGATCACTATAAAGTACCTTCTAATTGATTATTTTTGCTCCTTTTTATCCTTTTACTTCCATTGAGAGAGATCTTTACAGAAATAAATCTGATCATAACACTTTCTTATGCAAAACACTTCAAAGTCATAGCATGAAACCTGAAAGAAATGATGTGTGGGGTACATCACATTCTGTCCCTACTTCCTTATTTAGTCTCTTTACTCTCATCTACTGCCACTCTCCACCTAATAGCCTCGGCTCCATTCAAACTGAATTACTTGGAGTTCCCTAAATATGTCATACTCTTTTTCTCCTCTAAGCTTTTGTGTAGGTTGCAACTGCCTAGAACATCTTACCACTTGTCTCTATCTGATGCAGTTTTATTTGCTGTTCAGGAGCCAGTTGAGACATCACCTTTTTGGGGAACCTAACTTAAACCTTTCCCTCCTACTCCTAACCTAAGGCTTTGTTAGATGTGTCTTAACACCCCGTATTTACTCTTTAGTAAATACTTATCCTACTGTGTGAATGAATGATTTAATTACCTTTTAGCTTATAACTCTATGCAGAAAATAATTATTTAATTAGTCTCATCTACTGCCTATGACATTTATGTATCTAGGTGTGACAACAACCACAAACCCAAAGGAACAAGTAAATTACACTCAGATCATATCAGACAGTATAAAACGACACACATTCATAGCAAAGGATATGCTTGTTCTATATTAACTGATAAATGCTAAGTTATTAGTTAAAACAATTCCTTACTATAGTAGTAGTGAAAAACATTGCATTTTATCCACCTTGTGACTCTGGTGACTTATCAGAAATGTATCTTAAAGTTATATTCAAAAGTGCTTCGTTTTCCTTTTTAAAATTGGTTTCCAGCCTCAAACCACTTATTTTATTTTATTCCACTGTAGCAATTTTTTGTACTGCTATACATATTCTCAAAGTAAAAATGTATCTTTTCCACTTTCTCCTATTTTGTTAGTCTTTGCTTTGGATAACTGAGGCTGAAATCAAGGTTTTCAACCATTAGAGTGAAATTGGGTGATTTCCCTTTTGCAGTAAGGAATTTGCTACTTATTCAATATTTTCAAAAATTCAGTTTTGATTCTAAGCGTTTAAGGCAAGATGATTCGATTCTCTTTTAACACAGTTTTATTTTTTATTAATTCAATGATTTTTGCAAACCTTTAATTTGCTCTCTTTGGTATTGGGACAGTTGATTGTCTTATTGATTTTTTATTTCTTTTCTGGAGGAAAGTGACTATTTCTCCCATGGGGAGGCATGTGTTCCAAATATTTATTGATGTAAAACAAAGCACCCCATCTCAGTGGTGCAAACAATAATCATTTTATGGTCACATATTACATGTTTCAGAAATCCAGGAAGGGTACAATGAATGTCTTAATTCGTCCTGTGCTGCCATAATAGAGTACCACAAACTGGGTAATTTTTTTTTTTTTTTAAAGAAATGTATTTGTCTCATGATTCTGAAGGCTGGGAAGTCTAAGATCAAGGGCCCACAGCTGGTAAGGGCCTTCTTGCTATGTCATAACATGGCAAAAGGGCAAGTGAGCATTGCAGACAGAAAGAGGAAATCAGGCCAAACTCATCCTTTTATCAGGAGCCCACTCCCAGGATAACTAAGCCACTCTAGAGATAATGGCATTAATCCATTCATGAGGGCAGAGGCCTCATGACCTAATCACCTCTTAAAGACCCTACCTTTCAGTACTGTTACAATTGTAATTAAATTTCAACATGAATTATGTAGGAGACAGTCAAACTATAGCTATAAGTATGGCTTATTTAGAGCTTCAAGTGAGAAAATTCAGAGAAGATTCGATAGCTGGGGGATGGATTAATTTTTAGACTTCTTTACTCACATTTCTGGGAGTTGATGTTGACTATTTGGAGGACTTTAGCTGGTAGTGTTGGTCAGAATGAGATGACGTATCCCCAACATGGGCTAGATTGGACCTCTTCACACTGTGGTGGCAGTGTTCAAAGAAATAATGTTTCAAAAATACCAACCAACGAACCAAACAAACAAACAAATAAACAAACAAAAAAACAAGATGGAAATGTATGGCATTTTTATGATCCGATCATGTAAATCATTTCAACACACTCTTTTGGGGGATGTGCTCACAAATGTCAGCTGAAATTCAAAGGGAGGAGACTTAGACCTCCCTATTAGGTGTCACATTGTAAGAAGAGCCTGTGAGATGAGGCATATTGCAGTGGCCCTCTTTGGAAATTACAATGTCTCAGCATACATTCAATACAACATAGCTTCTGGAAAGGGCAAATGTATCATTGTGAAACTCTTTAATTTCAGACATCTAAAAAGCATTTCTAAAGTTTTTATTTAGGATGATAAAAGTATTAGGTATTCACTTTAAAAAGCTTGAAAAATACACAAAAGGAATACAGTAGAACTATTTGCCACAATTTACTTACTAACAATTTTCTAATGTCAATGAATTGTTTTCATTTGTCAGTTATTTTAGGGAATGCCATAATAAACATTTTTTCATAAATCTTTGACTACTTCTTGATTTCTATAATATGTATTTCTAGAGAGTAAAATTACTACAACAATGGTGTTTATAATCATTGTACAGAAAAACAACTCTCAACCACAGCCAGTATACGTTTTCATTAATAAATTGGTTAATAATTTGTTGGCAGTATACTATAGGTGCCTTAGCTTAGGTATTTTATCAAATCTCAGAGTTATTGTTAAAGTACAGCCTTGAGAATAGGAATAGAATAGAGATACCTAATTACTATATAACTAAGTATTCCAGTAGATACCAGTGACTGCTATATGGGAAAATAGTATTGGTCTAAAGGAATAATTAAACATTAATTCTGAGCATAGCATACCTTAACTCAATTCTGGACTAACTGCAGCCAAAGAGCCATTTTTAAAAATACTATTTAGACCTTATTAATCATTGTAAAAAAATAATACACTAGTAGCAGCACCATAACTGTGTAAAAGTTATAGAATATTCTCTAAAAATCTTTTCAATGTATTTTATGACTGTTACTTAAATTATGTCCTTATTATTACATTTTCCTAGATATCTTCTACTATTCCATATAATATGTTATAGAAGGCTTTACATTTTGAGAAAAAAAGAAATGGTTCATATACAGTACAGATACTTCCCGACTTCATGATAGTTTGGTTTATGGATTTTTCAAATTTATGATGGTAGAAGAGTCATATGCATTCAGTAGAAATATCCTTTGAGTACTCATATGACTATTCTGTTTTTCACTGTCAGTAATATATTTAATAAGTTACGTAAGATGTTCAACATTTTATTCTAAAATAGGCTTTGTGTTTGATGTTTTTGCCCAACTGTAGGCTCATATAAATGTTCTGAGCATGTTTAAGGTAGGCTAGGCTAAGCAATGATGTTCTCTAGGTTAGGTATATTAAATGCATTTTTAACGTAGGGTATTTTCAACTTATAATGTGTTTATCAGGATGTAACCCAACCATAAATCAAGAAGCATCTATATGCATAGTTCAACTACAATTTTTTGGATTTGATAAATTATATAAGAAAAATATGAGGCAAAACTGCTCTAAAATTGTAAGTTATAAGAACAATTTTAATAACGCTGAAACTTCATTAGCTTACTCCTTACATATCTGAAAATATTCTGAAACCTATATAATTAAAATGTCTCATTGTAGGAAAAGTATTTTATGCTACTATAGCTACTCTATTGTGGGTCAAATAAAAATCATTATCGAATTTAGAACATACTATGTGGATATAAGAATATGCTTTAATCTATGAAGTACCATTCCTAGAAAGAGTAATAAACAGTGCCCAGAGCTTCTTTGGTAGGTCATGTGCCCCTCCCCTCCACCCCATGTACTGTAGTGATAGAAGTCCCAGATGAGGTGTCATAAGATCTAGGTCTTCACTATGTGACCTTGAGCAAGTCATTTAACCAGTTTAAATTTTTAGTTTCTTATCTGCAACATGAGGAAGGGGACCACAGTGATCTCAACCTTCTAAGGTTTTGTAATCATGGCTTGATTTGTAGTTTAATGAGAAAGCTGAAAGCTAACAATCCAGAATTCATTAAGAGATATTAATTGTATATGCACAGAGGAAGGCTATGAAACATTTGACCCACATTCTTCTGTAGCTTGTCTCAGAGGTTTCTACCTGAGAAGTGGTTTATGTAATCTTCTGATCATTCCACCCAATTAGCTATTTATGTGGCACTTAATACTAGTGCCTAGTTTCCTGACAAGGAAAGAAAAAAAAAGTTGTATCACTTACATTAAGAAAAGTCAGGAAAATTCTAAAAAGATGCTTATTTGCACATACCTTTTGAATTCTTTACTGCTGTCTGCATGATACACTGAAAATTCAGTTCTATAACAGTAAAACTACAGCTGATATTTAGTGGATAAATCAAATATCTTATCACTTCTATCTGAACTTAGAAACAGTTCTCTAGTTTCCTTGGAAGAACTGATGTTATGAATGACAAATTCTGTGCCTGCCTTTAGTCATTTGTGATTCTTTAGGAAAAGGGAAAGGAAACAGGTAGAAAATTTAAGTCTCAAAAGAAATGCAAATAGAAATTGTTTTAAAACTGAGGATGGGGTATAAAACCTATTGAATTATCAATATATTTTTCTTTTTAAACTGAATTTTCTTATTTATGGGGCAAATTGTTAACATTTGCATTTGGCTTGTATAACAAAAATGTAGAAGAGGTATTTTCAAACTGGTAAAATTTAGATATATAAATTGATCAGAAAATTTTGAAATTATTTGTGTATGTTAAGTAGTAATATATACTTCTCATATATATATATATCTGGATATGTTGGTGTCATTTGGCAGAGGTATCACATAAAGTCCTCATATATCTTCTCATATATCTTCATGTAAGGTATATACCTTTCATATGTTTTGTAATTTAAAATTAAAATGATTATACCTAATTTTTGATATTTAAAATTTTTTAGTGTGGGGGTTGGGCGCAGTGGTTCACACCTGTATTCCCAGCACTTTGGGAGACTGAGGTGGGCAGATCACTTGAGGCCAGGAGTTTGAGACCAGTCTGACCAACATGATGAAACCCAGTCTCTACTAAAAATACAGAAAGATTAGCCAGGCGTGGTAGTGCGTGCTTGTAATCCCAGCTACTCTGGAGGCTGAGGCAGGAGAATCGCTTGGACCTGGGAGATGGAGGTTGCAGTGAGCTGAGAATGCGTCACTGCAATCCAGGCTGGGATGCAGCCTGGAGTGGAGTGAGTGAGACTCCATCTCAAAGAAAGAAAAAAAAAAAAATTCAGTGTAGGAAAGGAAGCAGGAACAAAAATTTGTAAAGAAATATTTAGTAATTTAAGTTTAATTAAAATTTTCTAGAAATACATTGTCAGCTTTCTGGCACCTAACTTTGAATCCAAGAGAAACCCTGTGGTCATAAAAGAGACATCTTCAGTTTATTACCTTCCTCCCTGTGACTGCTTGTACAAGCAGCATTACTAAGACAGATACAAAATCATCTCTGTATTGCTTTAAAAAATTTAACTGTTTTCAGAATTTTCCGTAGCCTACCGTGAGTGTATCAAGTATTGTACTAAATAAGCATTGCAAGGTACTGAGCCATGACTAATTTATTACCTGTAGAAATGCCGTAACGCTTAATAAGGTGTTAATTGCATTCAGGTGACACAACTGTACTTGGAAAGATAATTTGGTGCACCTTATCTGAGCTGCTGGAAGTGTGGAAAGCATTCAGGTTACACTGCAGTAGGAAGGGCAATTTCTTGCAGCTCATCAGCACTTGATAATGGACACTTAGCAGTCTAACTAGTAAATGCCAATTATCCTATCACCATTAATGAAAGCATTTCAATTAATAATAAGAGAAAATGGAAGTTTTGATTTTTAAGATTTTGAGTTGCTCTCTTTTAAAAAGGCATTAGTGTGACTAACAGGAATATAAATTTTTATTAAATGCTTATTATCCCCATCAGTAAGTCATTTAGGAGCTTTATGAGATACCTATCCCGAACAACACTAGCATATTCAGATAGAAGGTGAAAAACTCAGTGGATCATCCGCAGGGCTGCAAGTTTCCACAAATGAGGATATGAACTAGGGTTAATGTTTGTAGCTGAAAGAACTGAGTGCCAGATCATAGTATTTTGAGTTGTTGTTAAAATCTACTGTCACACGTTAGTTTGATTTGTCACGGGTGTACCACAGACACAGTTTGCTAAAACTTTACTCGCTGTGCAAATTTCAAATATTATTTCCGTAGCTGGGGCTCAGGATCACTCACATGTTTTACATGCTGAACTTATTCAAGATAACAAATGATTAGCATTTACAGTAGATCCATGTGTTCTAAACCAAAGTAAGCCAATATGAAATTGAAAATATTTACAGTTTTTCATATATATCTTGTACTTAAAAATTTTTTTCTTTAAGTTGGTTTTCACCTTTCTCTGGTATCTCCTTGAGTTGCTTAGTAATCAGCATTCTGAATTCTTTATCTGGCAATACAGACAGTCCTAGAAAATCATTGCAGGTTATTAGGCCCATGCTGGCTTTATCTTTTTATTTCTCACAGATCAGTCTCTGGAATAAAATTTATAGTTGATAGTTGTATTTGCATTAGTTTCATTTTGGTTTTATATACACACAGATTGGTTTTATATACACACTTTTTTTTTTTAGCACAAACTGTGGTCTAAACACTGTTTTTGTATAATGTGCATTATTTTATTTAATTCCCATAATAGCTGTATGAAGCAAGTACTAGTTTTAATCCTCATTTTCCAGATGAGGAAACCAGAGCTCACTATAGTAAGACTATTATTACATGCCTAGTAAACAATGCTTACTAGTAACTGGAGTGAGGCCAGCTTAGACTTTTTTGATGTCTTAGGCTCAAGTATCATATAAATTGGGTGAATGAAACTTGAATGAAAGTTGTTTTATTCCAGAGTGCATGTCTATGAGGTATATTTTTCTTTTATGAAATCAGTTTAACTTGATTTTCTTTCTTTTTCTTTCCTCCTCTTCCTCCTCCTCCTCCTCCTCCTTCTTCCTCTTTTTTGGCTTCTTAAATTGTAGAATGGAATTTGGCAAGATTGTAGAGGCCTTACAGAATTTGTACATGCACAAACACCAATGGAATATTTTGTGGCATAGATGCACCTGCCTATTGAAAGACCATAAAGTTTGGACCTTTTAAAAGTTATACCTCTTGGTGATGGTTAAGTTAACTAATTGGTACCAAAAGAAATTGGTAGGTGATAGCATAATTGGCAACATTGAAGTTGAAGCATGACTCCTTTAGCTTTGATTGATTTATTTGATTGATGCTGCATTATATGCTTGTGAGTCATCAACATGGTGCTCGTAAAATATTATTTTAATAGTGAAAAAACTCCAGATAAAAAGGGAGTAATATGAGAAACAGTAGGAAAACTTATTTATCTTCATTATATATATATAATATATAAATATTTCACTATTTTATATTTTCTGCTTATGGATAATGTAGAAGATTTGAAAAGAGTTGAAAAGGTTATTAAAATTTAGGGAATTTCAAAAGACAAATACATTTCTGAGTGAGACAATGTATGTTTTAGTGCAAATCAAATCTTTTCCCCTTTCAAGCCTCCCATGATTTTATGCATGTGACATCTAGCTTACATAGGCATTAGGAATCATCCAGAGAGAGAGAAAAAAAGCAATAAAAATTCAACAGACAGCCTCAGATGTGTAGAGAATAGGCTAGGAGGGAGGGTTAATGTGAGTAAGGGACACTGTGCTAGGATCTGAAGATGTAGTTCTTGTCCTTAGGAACTTTCCAAATAGTTAATGAGTATACATAACATACACACACACACACAAACACACACACACAAACACACATACACCCCACACACACAAACTGCCACACAAGGAGGTAAAGAAGCCCCGTTTGTGTAATATGAATAAACTGCTATAAGACTTCCTGGAAGAAGTAGTTCATTTGTGAGTGGGTGATGTGGAAATTTTTCATGCAGAAAGTAATATTTGAGCTGGATCTTGCAATATGGGTAAGTTTTCGAGGCATTCTAGGTAGAAGTAATGGAATTAGAAAAGGCATAATGGAAGCAGTGTGTAAGATTCATTAGATGGAGAAATGAGAGTTAATTAGGGCCTGGATCATGATTATGACAGTAGGAAATGGAGAAAATGAATTAAAGAGAAATTGTGAAAGAAGACTCTCTAGATATCTCATGTCTGTGATGTGAATGTCCCTTGGTTTACAATGACTTTAGATTTGAATCCTCAGCCTGGAAAGTCCAAATAGCAATAATTTTACCAGTTTAACCAAAGGTAACCCCACTCAGGGAAACTGGTAACTAAACACACACATACACACACACGAGAGAGAGAGAGAGAGAGAGAGAGAGAGAGAGAGGAGGACAGTTTATTTATTTATTTTGACAAGCTGCAAGGAAAAATATAAAAGGAAGTAAAGAAATTAAAGTTTGCTTAACTTTTACTATGACAGATATATTTAAATACGCAACAATTATCAGACTTCACCTGTTTGTGGGTTCAAACAAAATATCTTTTTTTTCATTTCAAAACTGCCGTCTCAATCTTATCCCATACCTTAAGGATACTAAGACCTCAAACATTTGCTGTCTCTTCTCTTTTCTAGCTTTCTCTGGAAGAGTCCACAGTGTATTTAATGACTCATTTATCAGGTACCTTTATCTTGGTTTTCAATTGGATGGTCTTGGAGAGACTCTTGGGTTGCTGCTATGCAGTGAATTTACTCAAGCTATCACCTCCAGTTTCCCTGCACTATTGGCTTTGCCCAATTGGCTGCTGAGTTTGCTAAGCTATCATTTGGAGCTCCCTTAGGCAATAATCCACTAGCTATCAGTGCACCAGTCTTGACTTACCTCTGCCCCTTTTATTCTACTATCAATGTCTGTGTATTACTAAACCTTCATGGATGTCCTGGTCTGTACTCTATCCTCACTCCTGCTGTAGGAAAGTGCTGTCTTTCTCTATTTTATTACTATCTGAGTGCTTTTCAGGCCTTATAGGTGAAGTTCTTTTTAGTTCTGTTAGCACTGTTCAATGTATACACACACACACACACACACACACACACACACACACACACAGAGATCGTTTTCCTCCCTGGGGTGCAGAGTCACTGTGTTGACCAAGATTAACACCAAACCATAGTAATCCTCCCTTATCTGCAGCTTTGCTTCCCATAGTTGCAGTTATCCACAGTCAACTGTAGCCCAAAAATATTAGATGGAAAATTGAAGAAATAAACAATTGATAAGTGTTAAATTGCAGGCCGTTCTGAGTAGTGTGATGAAATCTCACACCATCCTGCTCTGTCCTGCACAGAACATGAATCACACTTGTTCAGTGTATCTTCTACCTGCCCATTAGTCACTTAGCTGCCATCTCAGTTATCAGATGGATTGTTGCCTTATTTTACTTAATAATAGCTCCAAAGTGCAAGAGTAGTGAGACTGGCAATTCAGATATGCCAAAGAAGAGCTGTCAAGTGCTTTCTTTAAGTGAAAAGGTGAAAGTGCTCGACTTAATAAGGAAAGAAAAAAAAAATATGCTGAGATTGCTAAAATCTACAGATTTATGGTAAGAATCAATTTTCCATCCTTGAAATTGTGAAGAAAGAAAAAGAAATAGTGCTAGTTTTGCTGCCACACATCAAATCCCAAAAGTTATGGCCATGGTGCATGATAAGTGCTTAGTTAGATGGAAAAGGCATGAAATTTTTGGCTGGAGACATGAACAGAAATGTGTTTCAATTGACGGCGGTTGGGTTTAGTACTATCTGCGGTTTCAGGCACTCACTGGGGGGCCTTGAACACATCCCCTGAAGATAATGTGGGATTACCAATCTCCTCTGACTCTTCAGCCTTGTTGCTGAGTCTAGATATTCTGCCTGGACTCCTTTATCCACGGTGAATTATCTCCAAATGCCTAACCTTTATCCTTGCAATTTAGCTTCTGTTACCTGCCCTAGAGTTGTCACATACCTTTTAACTCGGTAGCAGCATGACCCACTTAGAAATTAACATTAGACACTCTGACATCCCTGTAGAAGGGTGACCCACTTAGAAATTATCTTGCTTTTTTTTGTTTTCATTTTGTACTGTTGTTGCTGTTGTTGTTTTTCCCTTGCTGTGGGGAGAAGACCTCCAATCTGTTCCTGGGACAGGGTTGAACATTTAGAAAGAATGAAGATTATCCAATATGGCAAGGTAAACAGAAATGTGTGTGTCTAAGATCTTAGTTCTTTCTATCCCTAAAGAAGACATTGAGGCTCTTTTGAGTTTCTGAAGGATACAATATTGAGATTCTGATAGGGGGATAAGGACCATCACCCATAGAAAGAGGAAGAGTGGGATAAGAAGGAAAGTAGAGTTATGCAGGATGGGAAACACACACTTGAGAAGATGAATACTGGTTTGGGGTCCTTCAGGGTAGAGGTCTGAACCTACTCTGGGTGAGTGGCGGCACTAAGACGAGAAAGGCTCTGTGTGAACTGAAAGGATAGAGTGCCATGACCTGCAGCCTTGGGAGCCTGGACGTGGGGTGTGGATAACCAAACTTGCCCCAGACAAAGTATAGCTGCTGGTCAATCATCCTTCCATGAAGGACAAGGCGTGCCTGGGCAGGGCTTTTCTTGGACCCAGAGTTGCAGCTCTGAGCAGGGAGTGGAGAGCTATCTTCCAATTCCTGCCATGTGTGGCAGCAAAGTGCAATGGCAGCTGAAGAGTGAGAGATGCCAGCATGCCTCCCTTCTTGAAAGTGGAAGTACCAGATGACCTTTTGGCACTGGGTAAGTCTCAGAATGCTTAAATGATCAAGAGTGGAAGGAGAAGGCAACTTGACTTTCTCTCAATCTGGTGGGTGAAGTTTTAAGACAGTACAGATCAAATGTTAAACATAAAGACATGCGGAACTGCTTGCCTCTTGAGAGTATTCAACAGTGACCCCTCCGAGCCCCACAGAAATCACTGAATTGGCAAACAGATATGATGAAGATGTTGGTTGTGGTAAGGGTGCTTATATGTTTCTTCCACCACACATCTAGCATGTCCAACTCTTAGAGTCAACTCTTTCATGATCCCTGATTGAATTCTCACAATATCCTGCAATAGATGGCATTATCTTCATTTTTATCGATTCCTGTTTATTATGCTAAGTGTATGTGGTAATAATTAGCAAAGAGTTAACTAATTGGAGGAGAAGTTTTGATAGTCTAAATTGCTAGTATAATAATCATGACAGATTAATGCATTTGTTGCTATCAGATAATGTCTGCCAAAATATTTAAAACATAAATGGTCACTCTCAGGCATCTTTTTCTGTAACACTGCTGGGAAATTTTGACAAATTTTTACTCTTTGATGCACATATTTCTGTATTCTACCAACCTTCTACTTTACCAGCACTGCAAATAACTCAGATATTTGAGAAATCAAAGAGTGTTTCTAGAATTACCTTTATCTTCATAACTAAATTTGGAGTATTGTCTGTGTGAACAACACATTTACATTAAATTTATTGGGCAAAGTAAAATTGAGGAAGACCCCTATATTTTTTTTTATTATACTTTAAGCTCTAGGGTCCATGTGCACAATGTGCAGGTTTGTTACATATGTATACATGTGCCATATTGGTGTGCTGCACCCATCAACTCGTCATTTACATTAGGTATATCTCCTAAGGCCATCCCTCCCCCCTCCTCCCACCCCACAATAGGACCCAGTGTGTGATACTCCCCTTCCTGTGTCCAAGTGATCTCATTGTTCAATTCCCACCTATGAGTGAGAGCATGTGGTATTTGGTTTTCTGTTCTTGCTATAGTTTGCTGAGAATGATGGTTTCTAGCTGCATCCATGTCCCTACAAAGGACATGAAGTCATCCTTTTTTATGGCTGCATAGTATTCCATGGTGTGTACGTGCCACATTTTCTTAATCCAATCTGTCATTGATGGACATTTGGGTTGACTCCTAGTCTTTGCTATTGTGAATAGTGCTGCAATAAACATATGTGTGCATGTGTCTTTATAGCAGCATGACTTACAATCCTTTGGGTATATCCCCAGTAATGGAATGGCTGGGTCAAATGGTATTTCTAGTTCTAGATCCTTGAGGAATCGCCACACTGTTTTCCACAATGGTTGAACTAGTTTACAGTCCCACCAAGAGTGTAAAAGTGTTCCTATTTCTCCACATCCTCTCCAGCACCTGTTGTTTCCTGATTTTTTAATGATTGCCATTCTAACTGGTATGAGATGGTATCTCATTGTGGTTTTGATTTGCATTTCTCTGATGGCGAATGATGATGAGCATTTTTTTATGTGTCTGTTGGCTGTATGAATGGAAGACCCCTACATTTTGTGTTGACTTCCGTTTCAAATTTCTTTTGGGAGTTTTTCCTGACTGTCCCACTGAATTAATTCCCTTTATTCTGGCAAAATCATTTTGACGGCTCATGTCAGAGTGACTATATGTATGGTCCAACAATTAAAATAAATATAGAAGTCAGGAAAAAGGGCTGGTTTTTCAGGGAAAGTTCAATCTGGATATATTGAGACTGAGATTCTGGTGGGACAGCCAGGTAGAATTACCTAGGAAGAATCAGGAAATGTTGAAGTAAGTACCTGTTCATTTAGGAGACATTCAATTAAAACTTTGAATTGAACACTGCAGAATACAGCACAGCCACCGGGGAAGGGAATTAAAGGGAATAGAAACAGGCAGAGCATTTTAAAGCATATCTTGGGCAGTGGGAAGGTGGTACTCAGGCAGCATTGATTTTTTTCTCCCAGTTGGTTTCTTCTCTAACTCACTAGCCAAATTTCTGCAAGCACAGCAGCACCAGGAAAATGAAACTTGACAACCTTCACATTAAACAATTACTGCTTCTGGTAAATCAGTCGAACCACATGTCATGATTCCTGCCCAGGAGGAGCAATAATCTCAGTCAGAGAACAATTCAGAAGCCTGTTAGAGCAACATTGCTGCCTCATTTCCAGAACAACCCTGGCTCCAGATGACAAAATCCATAACCGAAACTGAAAAAGCCACATTATCTCATCCAAATTACCAGAGCAGGCCCTGCAGATGATTGAGAAGGAAGCGAGGAGGAGATCCTATGCAAGGAGAGCCCATAATGTATAATTTTCTAAATGATTATATGTTTTTGTTCCTTTTGGTAGAACTATGTTAAAATTCATAATGGCATTATTAAATTTCACACACTCACATACACACAATTTATCAGGCAGTCTCAGAAATAAATGTTACCAAAGGGACCTATCTGTCAACAAGACAGGACTTCCAAAGGATTCCCCTCATGAAAGGTGCCTTTCTATCATAACAACTAGGGAGAACTTGCAAGTGTTGCAATTTTCCTCAACAAGTTTTTAAAAGACTCCCTCTGTGTGTCACCCTTTATAGTTGATAGAGTCCATAACTATTTCATAACCTAAACTAAAACCTCGGTGCTCACATCAGAGTTACTATGTCACCAACCATAGAAGTCTTAAATTTATTGAGCAGAGTAAAATTAAGGAAGATCCCTACATTTTGTGTTGACTTCCACTTCAAATTTCTTTTGGGAGTCTTGATTTTCATAGAAATTTAAGACTTATTTACATTTTCTTTATTTTATTTTTTGTTTTTGAAAGTATATCCTCTGTCCCAAGAGTGAGTTAAGGAAATTCTCTTGAATTTCTTACATGCCTACCTAAGCTATAAAAACTTAGTTTCTTGGCCGGGCGCGGTGGCTTACAACTGTAATCCCAGCACTTTGGGAGGCTGAGGCTGGCGGATCACCTGAGGTGAGGAGTTCGAGACCAGCCTCGCCATCATGGTTAAACCCGTTCTCTACCAAAAATACAAAAATTAGCTGGGCATGGTGGAAGGTGCTGTAATCCCAGCTACTTGGGAGGCTGAGGCAGGAGAATCGCTAGAACCTGGGAGGTGGAGGTTGCAGTGAGCTGAGATCGCATCATTGCACTGCAGCCTGGGGAACAAGAGCGAGACTTCATCTCAAAAATAACTAAATTGGCTGGGCGTGGTGGCTCAAGCCTGTAATCCCAGCACTTTGGGAGGCCGAGACGGGTGGATCACGAGGTCAGGAGATCGAGACCATCCTGGCTAACACGGAGAAACCCCGTCTCTACTAAAAAATACAAAAAACTAGCCGGGCGAGGTGGCGGGCGCCTGTAGTCCCAGCTACTCGGGAGGCTGAGGCAGGAGAATGGCGTGAACCTGGGGAGGCGGATCTTGCAGTGAGCTGAGATCCGGCCACTGTGCTCCAGCCTGAGCGACAGAGCGAGACTCCGTCTCAAAACAAAAAATAAAAATAAATAAATAAATATTAAAAATAAATACAAACTTAGTTTTTCTGCATCACTCTGTAATGATTATTTCTTTGCTCACATTCTCTCAGGCAAACCATTTGTCCTCCATTATCTTAAGTATATCCATGTCCTTTATTTGGCATGCATATTTTCTGTAGTTTTCTCAATCAGGTTTAAGTTCTTTAAGAACTAAGAGATTGCTGGACGTGGTGGCTCATGCCTGTAATCCCAGCACTTTGGGAGGCTGAGGCCGGCGGATCGCGAGGTCAGGAGATCGAGACCATCCTGCCTAACACGGTGAAACCCTGTCTCTACTAAAAATGCAAATCATTAGCTGGGCATGGTGGCGGGGGCCTGTAGTCCCAGCTACTCCAGAGGCTGAGGCAGGAGAATGGTGTAAACCTGGGAGGCGGAGCTTTCAGTGAGCGGAGATCAGGCCACTGCACTCCAGCCTGGGTGACAGAGCAAGATTCTGTCTCAGAAAAAAAAAAAAAAAAAGAAGAACTAACAGACTGAAGAATCTTCTTATAGTTTTTAGGTGTGTGCTAAGTCTGAGTTAAAAGTTCACTAAAGGGTAGATTAAACTAAATCAAAATAGGCTTATAAGGCATATGCTTGATTGACCTGCATTCACATGATTTTAAGCTAATAGTTGACCTAAAGTATATTTTTAATAAACGGTCTCATTACTCTAAATAAAAATCTGAAATAGTATAGGAATAGTCACTGTAGGATTAGAAAGAATCACACATGTAGTTGCCAACACATTAGGCACTCTTGGTGTGTGTGTGTTTGTGTGTGTGTGTGTGCACATGTGTGTGTAATAGTGACAATAACAATAAAACAAGATTGTTGTGACTGTTATTTCCTTGCCTTATAGAAATAAAAATAACTACAGCATAGAAAATATTTGAACCACTGAGTAAAATACTAAATCAAATTTTTTAAAAAGAAGTGATAGGTAAAGTATTTTCTACAAGTATAGTGTTTGATTTCCATATAGGCAAAATTTCCAACTAGGTATTTTGTAATTAAGAACTTATCCACACTTTCCTATTCATTTTAAAGTCAGGATTTCTTGACACAGTCAAATTACTAAAGCTTATTCTAACTTGATACAAAATAACCAATAACTTGGGTTGTATACAAGTCGAAATTATCTGCTAAGAAGATCATAATATAAAGCGAATACTTTCAAACTTCAGTATTGAACTATAAGATTGGTCTCAAGATGCTTCTGCAAAATGAAACTCTGGCAGACTTGTTAAATTTGTGCCTTTCTCAACACTTCTAAATTCATATGACTCCAAGACATGAAAAAAAGATTAGGGAAGGTTGTAAAGTCAATATTAAATCAAATAATCAATATCAAAGCCTGTCAGTATCTACACTAGACTCTTATTATTTGGCATCAAAACCTCTAATGAAGGCAAAAGAGAATTAAAATGTGAACTTGCTTTGGGAATTTCATCAGAATACATATTCTTGGAAATTGTCTCATTCTCTGAAAAAAAAAAAAAGTTTGATTTTCCTCAATCACTTCTGATTAAGCCAGGAGTAAGGCAAGTCAGATTGAAGAGCTATTTGTTTTCAACTCACAGGTTACTCAAGTAAGGAGTGAAAGCTTGAAATGACTCAACAAAGCCCTTATTGCAGCTGTTTCATGTGAATATAGGTCTTCACATGCCATGAAATTTGACAGTCTATTTTCAACCTATCAGTGCCAGATATATGAGTGCATGGGATATTTGAATTGAATAGAGGAGCTAGATCACTTCATAGATGGGTAATACAATGAGAGAGGCAGAATGATAGTCAACTTTTACAGATGGAAGGATAAGCTGCCATGGAATTTTAAAGGATTTCTTAAAATCTGTGGTATTGTAAGAAGTATAATATGTTATTACAACAAATGCATATGCATGTTTCCTTGCGGTGGTCATATTCTTACTTGTGTTTGTAAGAAATAGGCCTTTATATTTGAGGTTTTATAGAACCCTGAGCTAACCCTCTGAACACCTCAAGTAAATAGTCACATATATTGTATGATTTTAAAAGGCGTAGGGAAGTTCCTCTCTTAAATATGTTTTTATAACCAAAGAGCTTTCTGTTTCACATAATTTCCTGAGATAATGTCCTAGAAATCATCTCTACCTTTTCCTTTTTCATTCTCCATGCTTCTTCCACACAGCAACTTTGCCTATCCATCCCAATTATTACCACTTTCTGTTCTACCCCAGCCCTTGTCATGTCTTATACAAACTTTTCCTATAGCTTTTTTCTTTTATGATTTTTTCCATCCAACTTTCCTTCTTCTTGTCTTTTAAGAACCTGATGGTTGATCCATACACAATACAATATGTAACATGTATTGAAGTCTAAAGCTTAATCCTATCATGAATGCCACCCAACCCAAGGAAAGAACAGTGATCTCATTCTAGGTCTGCACCATCCACCTATGTGCCCCTCTCCTAGCCTATACTCTCCTTCTCCCTAGAGGTAAGAACTCTCTTGAATGTTGAATTTGTTATTCCCTTGATCTTTTTTAAAAATTTAATGATATATAGTGTTTTCACGAGTCTTCCTGCTACTAGAGCTAATTATGCCATTTCTCTTCCCCAGTTCTTAACTGTCTTTGTGATAAATTGAAATGCTTTGTATACAAGGTCATTCAGATTATTGCCCCCTTACCTATCTATTCTCAAATTCTGTCACTCTCCCTGAACGCAGAAAATATTCTATATACTTTTATTTCTACATACTTTTTTATATACTATATTTTGTATTTGGTATGTTCGCTTAGTCACTTTACCAATTCTATTTAAAATGTGGATCAAACTTCATTTCTATAAATCTGTTCTTTGTCCTCCCCACCTCTTCCTCTCTTCCAGTTCTTAAACTCAGGCAAAATTAATAAAGTCTCCATTTTGTCCATATAGTGTTCTGTATATATCTTTGCTGTGCCTCTCATCATGCTGTAAATTGGTTGCTTACTTCATATTTGCCTCCTTAGTCAGAGTGAGCATTCCACCAAGACAGTGGTCAGTATGTGTGAAAGTGAAAAAAAATTTGCTCAACTGAGGCTCATGAAGATTTTATCATATATGTTATTTTATACATTTTATAATTTTAAGCTGGGCATTATGGCATGTGCCTATAGTCACAGCTACTCAGGAGGCTAAGGTAAGAGGATTGCCTAAGATGAGAGGATCACTTGAGCCAAAGTGTTTGAGGCCAACTTGGGCAATATTAGTAAGACCCTGACCCTAAGACAAAAAAGTTTTCTAGCTTAGTTTTTACATATAGATCTAGAATGCAAGTGCTGGGCATAGTGGCTCATGCCTGTAATCCCAGCATTTTAGGAGGCCAAGGCAGGAAGATTGCTCAAAGCCCAGAGTTCAAAACCAGCCTGGGCAACAAAGCAAGACCCCTGTCTCTACCAAAAAATAAAAAAATAAATCCAGGTGTGGTGCATACACCTGTCGTCTCATGTACTCAAGAGGCTGAGGCAGGAGGATCCCTTGAGCCCAAAAGTTCATGGCTGCAGTGAGCTACAATGGCACCACTGTACTCCAACCTGGATAACAGAGTGAGACCCTGCCTCTAAAAAAGTAAAAACATTAAAAAAGTAGGATTTATTTAATTTTTGTTTATAATATGAGGTAAGAGTCCATGGGTTTTTCGTTTGTTTTCTATACAGATATCCAGTTGTTCTATTTTACTGAAAAGACTTGGCTTTTCCTGTTGAATCTCTTTTGGACTTTTGCTTAAAATAAAATGACCAGGCTCCCATCTATATTGCATTATTATTTACAATAGCCAAGATAAGTGTCTTTCACTGGATGAATGAATAAAGACAATGTGGTATAATCTACATAATGAAATAGCATCCAGTCTTTTAAAAAGAAGGAAATATTGTCATCTGTGACAACATGAATGAAACTGGATGACATCACATTAAGTGAAATAAGTCAGGAATAGAAAGACAGATACATCACGATCTCACTTATGTGCGTAGTCTAAAAACACTTGAACTGACAGAAGCACAGAAAAGACAAATGAAATTTGTATATATTTATGGTGTACAACTTTTATTTATCAATTTAAGAATATTAGAATTTTTATCTAAAAAAGAAAAATAAAAAAATAAAATGACTATATATGTGTGACTCGAATTCTGGAATTTCTGTCCCTTTTCCTATGTCTCATTTTTACTGCTACCAAACTGATTATGAAGGTTTAGAGTAAAACTTCAAATCAGGTAGCTAATTATTTCAACTCTGTTCTTTTTAAGAAATTGCTTTTTCAACTCTAGGTTATTTGCATTTCCATATAACTTTCAGAATCAGCTTGTCAGTTTTGACAAAAAAACCTTTTGGAAACTTTCATCAGGATTGCATTGAATTTCTAGGTCAATTTGGAGCTAGGATACTCCTTTACAATTTAAGTGCTTCTGCAAATGGTAACAACAAATTATTTGCATCATAGTGATTATGTGAATGAGAGAGATTTAGCAATAAAAGCAGAAAAAGGTCTGGCAAGGATTTCATCTACTGCCATATCTCCATAATTTCGCTTAGAGGTAGCCTCAATTAAACCTTGAATAAGATTTTTCTCTAAAATCAGAAAAATAAAAAACTTATCTATACCTGAGATCCCAGTTTATAATGAAATATGTTTTGCAGTCTTTTTCCCCCTATTCTAAAGAAAAACCGCACAAGGTATCTTTTTACACAAAATATCTATGCTTGTTTTAAAAACTACTGTTTCAACGTGCAAACAGCCCAGTATTGAGAAATACAGGTTACTGGGTGTTGGGGAAGTACCGTCCACTTGGAACCTTGTCCTTTCTGCATACTTAAGCACCTACTGATGAGCAAAGGAAGGAAATGTTTTCATGATTTACACAGTAATGCATCAGAAGAGTGAAAACCACTTTCAAAACTGCTTCACTTGGAGAGGTATTTTGCCCCTAAAGAAGTTTTCAGAAAGCCTCAGAGGACAAATGCACAGAATTCTAGCTGCTTGAAATTTTTCTTTGACCTTTTAAGGGACTCATATTTTCCTCCATTTGCTTTTGTTTGTTAATCACTGAGTTATTTCTGATGCTTTTGGTGTTTAGTATGTTCACATAGGTACTTCTTATTTTGAACAAAACTTTGTAACACTCTTAGAATATATTGAAAGTAGAAAAGTACTACTTAAAACTATTATTAATAGAAGAATCCAGAATGTATTTTATCATGGAACTGAGATAATTGCTGAATGGAAAAGACAGTTTCCTACCCGTTAAATATATAAAATTTAGATTCTATACCTAGAAGCATGGACTTTGTTTTTTAAGATTTACTCATTTTACTCTGTACTCTTGGAAACCTTCTTTTTGCCCTAGGAAGGGTACTTGGTTCTCATTCCGAAGATGAAGGAGACGTAATTTGTAAAGTCTTAAGCTCTAACTGGAAGACAGGAATTATACAAACACTGTCTGTCTGGACTGGTTTATATCCCTAATAATTCAAACATTATTTCCACAATTATTGTCACAATATTTTCTGTTTTAATTATGGTAGCAGTGCTAATATGTTCATTCAAGAAAATGTTTTCTAGACTATAGAAGGTAAATTGATTCAGATGCTTAGAAAACTGTGGTTTTGTGTATTTGTTTGATTCTTGTGCAATTATCATCCATGAAATTCAAGAAAATCTGAGAGAATCAAAGATGAGTCCTCCTCCTCAGGCACTACCAAATTACTTAACTCGATCTAAACTCAGATAAAAACAATTGAAGTTTTGTAACAAACTTCTAGAGGAGTTCCACAACTTCTTGTGTTATATTTGTTTTGATCTTAGTTACATATATTACATATACATGCTCCATACACATAAACACAGAGAGAGGGAGAAAGAGACCCTGATTTATTATGTTACTCCTCCTTTTTATAAAAGAGCTAGCTACATTTTTACTTTCAGACTTGATTAATCATGCTCATTCATTAATATACCAAAATGACCCAGTGTCCAATGCATATCTTTTTCTGATACTAGCATGGGAGGATACCAGGACATGAGGGATCAACAACTACAGCTATTGCCCTACTTGTGTCCTGTCTTCCCACAGTGTTTGTCCTCTCCCTACAGCTCTCTGGAGCCTCTGGAGCTATTAGGACCATGATTACCATTTCATATGTACTCTTGGGAAGGAAGAAAACTGTCACTGCTGAGTGCTTCCCACGTGCCAGGTGCTCTGTTAGGCACATAATACAAGTGAGTCAGTGTTTCCCCATGGTATGTGTACCCCTGGGGGTACGCAAATAATTTTAGATAGGGCGATCACATCATTGATTGTCTAGACTGGGACATTTTGTGAGTCAAAATAATGTTATTAATAATTACACCAGGACAACAGAAATAATCCCAATGGGATTCCCCTAGTTTTTGGAGATTCATATTTATCTTTTGTGATGCTTTCTATAAATGGTACGGGATAATGGTAATAATGATACAAAGTTTTCTTTTGAAATGTGTTTTAGGTAAAAATCATAGTAAATAATAAAACTGGTCTTAGCTAGACTTAATACAATTTGTGAAACATTATAAGAAATAAGAAATACTGAGGTTTGGGAAATGCTCCATTAATCTCCGAAAACCTGTGGGAAATGTTAGTGTCTTTTGTTTTTAGTTAATGTGGAGAGCGAAGCTAGAAGAGTTAAGAAATTTGCTCAAGATTATACAGATAATAATAGGTGAACTGGTATTTAAACCCAGTGCTATATGGTTTTTTCTTAGTAGGAGCTCTGAGTTTTATTTTTATTTTAACCAGGGTCTTAGATTTTCCCTGTTTCTCTTAAGTTGAGAAAAGGTAGAAAAATTTCTGCTCCAGTTTAGGTAGACCCTGTGTAGTTTAGTATAGTTTGATGTCTTTTTGGCTGAGGCAGCTGGGACTTGGACCGGTCTTGGGTCTTACAGAATCTTCAAGCTCTCTGAGACCTTCCTCTGTTACAGCAGCCTCTCCAGTCTTCCCTAGTGTTCAGTTCCATTTAAAAGAAGATGCTTTTCTCTCTGGCCCACAGAGAGGCCTGTTTGGGGCCTTATATAATTTTGTTTAATGCTTCTGTTATCCAGAGGACAAGCTATCTGATGGATGCCACTGATGGGTACCATAGACTGAATGTATATGTTCCCCTTTCTCCCCCAAATTCATATGTTGAAACTTGATCCCCAATGTGATGAAATTTGGTGGTGGAGTCTTTGGGAAGTGACTAGGTCATTAGGGTGGTGCCTTCATGAAAAGGATTTATGTTCTTATAAAAGAGACCGCAGAGAAGTCCCCTGTCCCTTCTGACATGTGAGAAAACAGGAAAAAGCCATCTATGAACCAGGAAGCAGGCTCTCATCAGACACTGAAACTGTTAGCACCTCAATTTAGGACTTTCTAGCCTCTAGAACTGTGAGAAATAAATGTTTGTGGTTTACGAGCCACCCTGTCTATGGTATTTTTGCTATAGCAGCTCTAACAGACTAAGATAATGTATATCTTTCTGATCTATACGATTTGACCAAAGTATAAGCACTATTTGACCTTCGAAGCTGGTTTAATAATTTTTCTAAAACTTCACCTTTATCACACTCATTTTCAGCCAGTAGTCTCCAATCTTTGTGATCAAGTGCATTCTAATTCACTCAAAAGCAATTTTTAAAAAATGTTTCTATATCCCAGCATTCTTCTAAAACTCAGGAAACTTCAATAAACAAAACAGACAAAAAGATACGGTCAGTGGCAAACAGAAACTGAAAGACACTTGAACACAAAGCCCACAAATATGTGTATATTTAGTAGATATGTACTCTTTTGAGTCTATACATTAAATATTAGTAATGTTTAATTCTTTTCTTAGGCAAATACATATAAATGTTAACTTTTTTTTTCATCATTCATGTGGATGATCCTGCACATTCTTTGGGTAAGCGCATCCCAACTTGGGCACCATGTTTAAGTAACTCTCTGCAGAAACTAAGTAGCCTCAAGATTGATATCATGTGTTCTTGAAATGTATATATCTGTATTAGTCTGTTCTCACACTGCTAATAAAGACATACCCAAGACTGGGTAATTTATAAAGAAAAAGAAGTTTAATGGACTCACAGTTCCACATGGCTGGGGAGACCTCACAATCATGGTGGAAGGTGGAGGAGGAGAAAGGCATGTCTTACATGGTGGCAGACAAGAGAGTTTGTGCAGGGGAAATCTTATTTATAAAACCATCAGATCTGGTGAGACGTATTGAGCATGATGAGAACGGTATGGGGGAAACCACCCCCAAGATTCAGTTGTCTCCACCTGGTCCTGCCCTTGACACATAGGGATTATTACAATTCAAGGTGAGATATGGGAGGGGACACAGAGCCAAACTATATCATTCTGCCCCTGGCTCCTCCCAAATCTCATGTCCTCACATTTCAAAAGTATATCCCTTCACTCCATCCCTTCACTACTACCCAACTTTTCTTGTTTCAAAGGAACTGCCTTTTGGGTTTTCACTAGGTTCCTGTTTCCTACCTGAGGAATCTACTCTGGGAAGCAGATCCCAAGTGACTGAGCAGTTCTGAGCTCCTCAAATGAGGAAACCTTTCCCAACTCAAGTTACTACTTGGTAACTTAAGTTACCAGTTCAACAGGTGATTTTGTGGGGGCCAGGAGATTCATTATTCAGTTATTACTCCTAGCTTTTCTCTGCTCATATAATATCCAAAGTGATAGTCCAATCATTACATTTTATACAAATAAATGTAATATGCAGTAAATATTAAAAGCAAACAGTGAAATGGAATATAGTTCTTATTTGCCATGCATATTTCAAATTGCAATGTGAAATAGATACATGAAACAGATGAGTCAACTTGTTCTTTGACAATCATTGCTAGTTATTCCACAACAGATTTTATCAATCATCTTTCAAGTGCAAGCCACTGTGGGAAGAATCTTGTGGACTACACAGAGTACTCAGCCAGAATCCCTGTCTTTTGAATGAACTCTTTTATTCCAGTAGTTTTTTGAACTTAGCCTACACTCTAATAATAGCAACATTTCTAATTTTCAAACATTCTTTTAGCTATTCTCTTTGCTCCGAGACTCTAAAAAGGCAATAACTGCTTTTATTTATTTATTTATTTAAAAAATGGATTGTCTATAAATACACCTGGTAATATGACTCACCAACCACCAAACCATCCCACATAAAGAGGCAGAATTGTTTTGGGTCCACAGAAATCTGGTTTTGAGGGGGTGCTGTCTGGTTTCACAGCCTTGACTCCCATCTCTCTTCATTGGAGTCTTTCAATGACGTCTCTGAATGGCTTTGCACAGTACAGCAAGATGTGGTTTTGTGCAGAACTTAGGGCAAGGGGGAAGAAAAAGAAAAGAGAAAGAAAGCTTCCCTCTAGTAAATTGGCAGAAAAACATTTCTAAAGGTTACATACCACCCACACATTCCTTTCAAATGATCAAAGTCTTACAAGAGGTCATGGAAGGAGAAAACAAGAGGAGAGAGGGAGCCTGAAATATATTTTTTAAGTGTTCTGTGTTGTAATTCTTGCTGAATAAGGAACAAATTAGGATTCTTGTTAACTTTTGGAAAATTTTTGGATTGAAAGAAACAAACATTAAATTGAATTGGTAAACTGATATCTCTAGAATGAACGATGCCTATCTCTTTCTACATCTCATTCCAAATTCAACACTGTTTTTGTCCATCACATTATTAAGTATTTTATTTATTTATTTATTTTTAGATTTAATTTGCATAGTCCTCTATACTTTCTGGTTGCAGCAGAATACACTAAACTAGTCATTTTCATATGCCAGTCCATCCCCAAATGGGAAATACTTGACATTTAAAAGAAATCTGTTTGGACATGATTTTCTTACCTATCAGTAGTTTCTAAACTCACACTTTGTCTTTCAAATTGGCCTTAGTTTTGTATGTATCTTGGGTCATTCTTTATAGCTTGGTTGTGGCTCTCTACTCATTTTCATCAGGTAGAGTAGAATGGTCCCTTGTCTATATTTTCATAGCAATATACACCTTGGTTAGAACTTACAAGTTTTGCTTGCTGGCCTCATACTGTTAGTGTAATCTGCTCAAGGGAAAAGACTGTTTTCCATGCATTTGCATCCCTAACTCCTAGCAAACTGTCTGACAGGTGATGGATAATCAATAAATATTTGTTGAAAGAATTAATAGATCTTTTTTAACTTGCAAAGCTCCAGGTATAAATCTGTGGTTTTTCTTGACACTCTCTAGCAGGTGCAAGTGGCTAGAGGCCAGAAATTTTTTTTGTTGTTGTTTAATCCCTCTTTGCCATTTATTGCCCTACCTTCCTTTCCATGTTCTCTGTTGCCTTGGTCCATACACAAACAGATTTCTATCACAATACAGAAGAAAAGATGCAAGAAAAACCTCTAGAAGGTACTTTAGGTTTTCAATGAAAGGAAATTTTACAACAGGTTTGTGCTTGATTCTAATAAATACTCTGATTGCTTAATGCCTATGGTGACTTGCTCATCTGTAATATTGTATGAGTGAAATTCTAGACATGACACTCTCTTCTCTTACTCTCCAGTTACAGGTTCTGTTAGCTGCTTTCTCCATTGACTTCTAACATCTAAGCGAGCTGCCCCTAACTCCAGGTATATTATTTGAAGACTGCAGTACCTTTCCTTGACCTCTGGCTTTAAGATGTACCTTGGTTTTGAAAAGTATTTTACTTATGCCTTTTTCTGTCCTGAAATCTAGAATAAACTTAGGGCCAGTACTTGCTTTCTGGAGCATGGTCTGGTCAGAGTCCCCATGGCTGCTGTAAGCAATCTGAGATATCTGGAAGATCATGAATGCCTATACAGATCTCTTAATTTGACAACTCTCAACACAGCTCAAGTTGGATTTACTGAGTCCCCACTTTTTTCCTTTATTTTATTTGCTGTCCTCATCCTGATAGTGTAATCTCCTCAGGGGGAAAGACTGTCTGCTACATCTTTGCATCCCTAACTCCTAGCAAACTATCTGACAGGTAATGGATACTCAATAAATTACATGTTGAAATAATTAATAGATGTTGTTAAATTTGAAACTGAATTCAGTTGGCATACTATAGAATATTATCTGCTCCAAAATATTCTTAAGCAGATGTTTAAAAAAAAAACTACCAATTGTTTTATTAATTAAGTAAAGTTTAAAGATATATTCTTATCTATCTACCATATATACACCTTTTTCTGTCTTTACAAAGATCATATATGATGTGGTTTGGCAGTGTCCCCACCCAAATCTCATCTTGAATTGAAGCTCCCATAATCCCTGTGTGTCATGGGAGGGACACGGTGGGAGGTAATTGAGTCATGGGGGTGGCTTTTCCCGTGCTGTTCTAGGGATAGTGAATAAGTCTCACGAGATCTGATGGTTTTATAAAGGGGAATTCCCCTGCACATGCTCTCTTGCCTGCCACCATGTAAGACGTGCCTTTTCTCCTCCTTTGCCTTCTTCCATGATTGTGAGGCCTTCCCAGCCATGTGGAACTGTGAGTCCATTAAACCTATTTTTCTTTATAAATTACCCAGTCTCAGGAATTTCTTAATAGTAGTATGAAAATGGACTAATACAATATATATATGCAATCTTTTTATTGCTATGTAGACTTAAATAAGTAAAAAGGACATGTTTGGTGTCATTGCATTGTTAATTGTAAATACTTTGAGAATAGATATTTATTATTTGGCTCAGAAAAATTGATCAGCTCTGAGAATGCTGTGCAGTTCTGAGGGTGGCTGCCAATCACAATCACCTCTTCCCCTGGCCATAGGGGAGAGCTGTTATTCTGGCTGGGCCATTCAGAGGATGCTATGGCAGTTGGTCCAGGCATAAATATGTGACCCAATCTGAGTTGCCTAGCGTCCTTCTCTGAACTTTGTCTAACCAGAACTAGAGGTGAAGACTTTCTGCTCTGGTTATAAGCTCTTGGGCCATAAGCTCTGAGCTGTAGACAGACATGTACCATGTAGAGCTAAAATGAGAGACGAAGGCTGACACAGGGAGCAAGGCATGTATGTAGGAGAGAATGTAGAAGGCACTCCGTTATCTCCAAGCTATGTGCTCCCAGTTTTGTCTGTGGTTTCATAACATAAGCCTATGGATTCACTTTTCTTTTCCTTTTTCTTTTGTTTTAGTGTTCTTCTTTTTTGTAATTTCAAAAATTTCTACCATTGATGTGTCTTAATTTACGATAAGAAAGAAAAGATTCTTAAATTTATATCTTCCTGAGCAAAATTCTCAGAAAAAGGAATACATATTTACTATTTTATTCTCAACCTATATAAAATAATAAGCTCTATCTTTCAGGGAATTGTTTTTGTTGTGTTCTGCTTTTTTAAGCTCAATTCCTTGTTTTAGACTCTGAGGTACAACTCGGTTTTTAACACACTCAAGGCTATTATATTCAGAAGTTTACTTCCTTCAGAAAGATTCTAGTTCTGCTTTGAAGAGTTCTGGTTCATGGAAGAAACACAATCATACTTATATTTCTGAGAAACCCTTTTGGATAACACCCACTCTACATACGTTTTATACATGGAAGACTTTTTCCTACAAAGATGGTTTCCAAAATGTCATCTCAGTGTCTGTAAACATGGGAACCGCTCATCTTTATGGGTGTTGATGAAGTCTCTTGAACACATATGTAATTAGAGTTTAGTCTTTGGGTCAGACTAAGTTTGCCAAACTTTTAATGACATATCAGGTTTAAACTCCCTTTGGACAATATACTCTTCAAATATCTCTTCAGAATGACTCAATTCTTATAGGATGACTCGATTTTATAGGACTGGTAATCAATAGTCCACTGGGTCCACATTCCTAAATTATCCTTCTTTGGTACTTGATATTGGTTTGTTCACATTTACCAACAGACCAACATAAATTTCTTATCTAATTTCTCAGCTAAACAAGTGTGGAGGCTGAATGCCTCTGGCATTGTCCATTCATCAGCCATACTCCTCTGGTGCAGAACTCCCAAAGACTGCCTGTGAAATTCTGGATGTTTCACTACTGTCAATGCAAGTCACCTTTGTATTGTACATAGACATAATTTAAAATATCATGGAATGAAAATTGTAGTCTGGTGGGGAAATTTCTCCTTTCTTTTACTGAAATATAGTTGCCTGCAGGGCACCAAGCAGGTTTACTAGGTAAATTTTTTGTGGGTATGTAGGTCTGAGGTGACATCTGACTGGCCTTCACCTCTGCTTATTCCTCCAGATTTTTAAAAATGCCTATATTAAGTTTCATGTGTGGTACCATTCTTAGTAATGGTGGATAAAGATGGTAAAATCAAAAGGTATATTAAAAATTCTTACTTTAAAGTAGCTTCATACATTATTATTTATAAGGCTCCTACTTTCTAGTAGTTTGGATTACAAGGTTCAAAAAAGAATATGTCTGAGTTAATGCTTCCCAATTGTTGATTAATTATACACCCCTACTTTCCAAAACAATTTTAGAAACGACATGGAAAATGCTACAAAAATGATTTAGCCAAGTAAATGATGATAAATAATTAAATGAGAAATTCACATAAAATAAGCTATGTTACTTGAGTCAATAATTTCCTGGGAGACATGGAAAAGAGGAAATCTAGTAGGTTCACATGATTTTCATGATCGATGAGGAAAAATGAAACGTTTTGTCAAGAGAGGCAATGGGAAAGTAGAGTGGACTCTTAGGACAGACAGAAGTGGGTTCTGATTTCTGTTCTGCCCATCACTCACAATTTACTTTGGGCAAACAGTAACTTCTCTGAGCTGTGCCATGCTTACCTGTAAGATTGGTAAAAAATAAATAAATAAAACAAAAACAAAAACAAAAAACAGACAAAAAGAAACAAAACTTACCTCCTGAGCATTTGGTGAAGAGTAAAATGAAACAAAAAGGTACAGCACCTAGATGTTTTCAGCAAACTTACTTATTTCTTGCCATTGTTCTAAACTTTAAGATAAATTATTGCAAAGGTTTTATACAATGATGAGTGACCAACATTTTAGTAGGCATGCTGTCATTAAGAAAAAAGAAGTAAGAGTACAACATCAAAGTAATTCTTTGTGATGTCATTTCTGTGGAGGAATTAGAGTAAGTCTAAGTTGCAACTCTGGTTATCTCAAAGGTAAAACTTTGAGATGGGATGGGAAGAAGTGTTTAGCATACACCTTAGACTATTCCTCACTAATATCAGTTGCATCAGGTCAACTTTTGATGGGCAGTGAAATGTTGAGACCAGTCAGGTAAAGAAACCTTTCTTTTCAGTGAGATGAGTTTTACACAGAATATTTGCTGATTTTGTTTTCATTGTACAAGTCTCATAATTGGTAAATATATACAAATTAGACTGTTACCATGCACACAAACACCTTGATGTTTATGTTGTTCACTTGGTGCTCCCATTGGTGCGAGAGGACTCAACTTTGAGTCTCCAATGTGCATAAATAAGTCTCTTCGTGTCCTTTGAGTCAGGCTGTGCATGCTGTTAGTGTTCATCATCAAGGTATCTGAAGATATTTGGTGCCTACGACTGCTACTCAAAAAGTGTGCCTTACCTAGTGTCTTCTACAGCTCCCAAAGCTGAAAATCTCTGAGATGTTAAAAACTTGCTATATTCTTTTCAGGTGTCATTGCAGAATCATAGTGTGATCTGAACAGAAATAGGAACAATACTGTCTCTATCAACAGGACTCAGGTCCAGGGCTGAGTCATACTATTTCAACAAATTCCACTGTTGCTTCCCTTCCCAAGTACACTGTCCCATTATTCCCATCTTGCATCCTTTCATACTTTCATTCCAACCCCAGAAACTAAGTTCATAACAACAAGCCATTTGGCCACCATGGTAGTGTTGGTAGTGGTGATGGGAGAACTATCCTGCCATATTGATTGAACTACTCAGTCTTAAGTCCAGCCAGCACACCCTGCTATATCTCTAATGAACTGGCAAATTGTTCCAATCTAGCAATCTTCCAAAAATAATTTGATTTGTTAGGCCTCAGATAATTATGCTCTTATGGAGTCTGAGATGGAGAGAAGTCTATGAACAGATATCTAGAGGGATAAACAGTGGTACATCTTCAGGGAACAGAGCTCAGAACAGATCACATTGTGATTCTTTCCAGTCCATTCCTCTTCTTTCTCTCAAGATTGATGAATGGCGAGGTAAGAGGGGTCACAAAAGTGTATCATAAAATCTGACATAGTTTTGTGGAAGGGTGTGGTCAGTAATGCAATTTTGTACTGGAGATTGAAAAACGAGAACTAGGAGGGCTTAAGGAGCCTATGAATCAACTGCAACAGATTAACCTGGAATGCTTCTTTAAAATGTGAATTTGTGGTCTTGGGCTTAGTCCTCCAACCCCATTATTTACTGAATCAGGACCTTTGGCATCTGTTCCAGTGTTTAGTGTGGGACCTAGAATTCCCTGCTGGATGTTGAGTAATCCCCATCTCTGGAATTTGTGGATGTTGAGATGATGGACACATAGGTACCATGGAGATGAAGTGAAGTGTACATAGTAAATAGAAGAGGGAGTCTAAAAGAAGAAAGCATATAAATTTGGTCAAGAGGGAAACAAGAGCCAAAGAAAGAGAGTGGACTGGGCCCTTATAATAGCTATGAAGTGGGTTAGGGAAGAATTTGCAGCAAGGGCTAGGGATTTGCAAAATGTGAACTCCCCTCCAGCACCAAACAATGGTTGGCACATGTGGACCCTCTAAATTTGGTTGCCCAAATATGGGACAGGCAGGGAGGGTTGGGGATCTAAAAGCTGTCAAGTGTCAAACATTAAAAACAGGTCACTCCCTTTATTCCAACACAGATTATGCAGTTTAATAAACTTCTAAGGCAACTCCTTTGCATTTTTAGATTTGAGAACCACTGGTTTGTGGGCTGCTCTGATGGATGTGAGCCTCTGGTTGTCTTAATTCCTCTGCTAGAAGAGAGGCTTTCATCTTCTGATTCCAAATTTGGTCCACCATTGTTTGGGTCACCTAAAGGCACTCCAGAAGGGCAGTCTGCTCTGACTTCTCACACTATCAGGACTGTGCGGAGCCTCTGCAGTGAGTCTGCGCATTAGGGACAGCAAGGACTTTACATCAGCGCTGCAGAAAAATCTGGTGGCCCAACTGGCCACTACAGAATGGGATTCTGAAAAGGGCAATGGTGACCACCATCTAATCACTTCCCTTTATTTTTTTATGCATGTTTGCACTTTGCTTTTCCAGTTCAGTGAAATGATTTAATAGGCAGCCCTAAAATAACTTTTTATTTGTCTTCCCAGTGACAAGGTCACCAGGATGTTTTATTTTCAGATTACCTTACCAGGAGTAAGTTTCCTGTCTGGCCCATTTCAGGTTTTTCTTTAAGATTTATACTTTTTCCTGGTAGATGTTTGTTCTACTGTGTTCTAGGGACTGCTTTTGGAGTGATACAAAGTAGCTCAGCTAGTGTTTAGGAATGGGAAGAATAGTTCTACCTAAAAGACAGGTAAGGATTCCTGACAGAAAGAAATATCCATGGCTAGAGAACAAAAGCATTTAGTGAATGCTTGGATAACTACGTTGTTACTTAGCAAGACTGCTAGCATTTTAAGTGTGCTTATATGCATTAAATTTTTGAAGTATTATTTGATATTCTACTTTAAACAGAAGAGAATAAGCCAGTTGGCAAATTCCTTGGATTAGTAAAATGGGCAAGGCACACTTTAAATAGCAGGCCAATATCTGCAATCTAAATGGGTACACCATATTTTTCATTTGAGAAGCACCAAATTCAGCTAGTGGCACCTGTGATATGTTCCATTTGCATTTCTCATCATGGTTCTTAACAAATCTCAGTATATTAACTGAACATTTACTCTAGTAGCTGTTTTAAGTTGATACTTGTATTACCTTATTGAATACTTACCAAAAACCTGTGAAGTCAGTACAGTTATTGCCCAATTTGATAAAGGAGGAGATTGAGAAGAAGAGGGCCTAAGTAACTTGTCATACAGCTAGTAAACGGTAGAGCTGAAAGTTGGTAGAACCAGACAACCTGACTCCAGAGCTGGGCACATAAACATTGCAATGCATTACCTATAAGCAAGTCACTCTCTAGAATAATTTTTTAATAAGACTATTAGAGACCGGCAGTTGTTAGAAATCATCTAATTAGCTCCTGACAAGTCACAAGATAGTTCACATAATCCTAGAACTCATTTCACTTGACAATACGTAGCACTCAATGTCTGCTTCAGATAAAACTTACGAATAGCATGATGTCTGAGTATTATCTTCTTCCCCTCTGTTTTTTAGTTTTTGTAAAGTGATTTTGAATTGTGTTTTTCAGAGGCCCTATAATGGCAGGGGAAGGGGTTTGAAAGTGCATAGCTGGGCTCCCCCAGCTTGAACATGAATGGTGTTTATATGCTCCACATCTTGGGCTTTCAGATAAACTCCTTGTTGAAAACAGGATTGTTTTACTAAAAAATCAAAAGGAAAGGAAAACAAAACAAAAAACTTTTGCAAAGCATTAGACTGAATGTCTTCAAGAGTTGTTCTACGGGAAGCTCCTACGACTATAGATTAGCTTGAATTGATCATCTTGCCAATGCAGATGTTTTCACATCAATACAATCCAACAAATACTTGAGTGTCGAACCTGTGCAAGCACTGGGGTTTATACCGAAGGAAGGAATTTCATTTCAAGGATCAGAGAGTCTTCCTGGGGGACATGAGGTAGGTAGAAATAAGGTGAAAACAACAACAACAACAACAAAAACAGCTTACATAATGTGCCTTAAGTGAGATCTCCAGAAGGGTGTTTTGCAGCTTCTTGCTATGCGGCACACTGGGAATAAAGGTTTACCTGGCATGTCCCCAACAACAAAAAAACCCCAAACATTTAAAGACAAAGTACACCAAAGGGAATGACATATTAAAGGCTCTAAGGATGAGAGAGGTGGTAAAGAAGTTCTGTTTGTGAAGGAGGAGTAAGGTTTTGACAGGTGCAGGTGAGGAGAAGGATATTCCAGGCAAAGGGAATGGAAGAGCAGAGGCTCCAGCATTTGGAAGCAAGTGGAGTGTTTAAGAGGGTTGATTGGCAGAGACACAAATGGTGGTGAGCAGGTAAGGTAGGTAGGGGTAACTCTGTAGTAGGCAGGTATGTGATGGTTATGCTGGAGTTGGAGTTCATCCTCTGCCATCAATAGGGGAAAATTTTTTTTTGTTTGAGACAAAGTCTTGTTCTGTCACCCAGGCTAGAGTGCTGTGGCATGGCCACAGCTCACTGCAGCCTCAAAATCCAGGACTCAAACCAACCCCTGCTTCAACCTCCAGAGTAGCTGTGACTATAAGCACATGCCACCATGCCCAGCTATGTTTTTCCATCTTTATTTTTGTAGAGACAGAGTTTCAGTTTGTTGCCCAGGGATGGTCTCAAACTTCTGGCCTCAAGTGATCCTCCTGCCTTGGCCTCCCAACGTGCTGGGATTACAGGTGTAAGCTACCACACCCAGCCCGAGCAAAAAGTTCTTTTTTGGGGATGGAGTTTCACTCTTGTTGCCCAGGCTGGAGTGCAATGACGTGATCTCGGCTCACTGCAACCTCCGCCTCCCAGGTTCAAGTGATTCTCCTAACTTAGCCTCCCAAGTAGCTGGGATTACAGGCATGTGCCACCACGCCCGGCTAATTTTCTGTATTTTTAGTAGAAACAGGGTTTCTCCATGTTGGTCTGGCTGGTCTCAAACTCCAGACCTCAGGTGAGCCACCGCGCCGGGCCCAAAAATTTATTTTTTCTTTTCTTATGACTTTTTGTATATTATACCTTAAGTTCTAGGGTACGTGTGCACAACGGACAGTTTTGTTATCTATGTATATACGTGCCATGTTGGTGTGCTGCACCCATTAACTCGTCATTTACATTAGGTACATCTCCTAATACTATCCCTCCCCCCTCTCCCCACCCTACAACAGGCCCCAGTGTGTGATGTTCCCCTTCCTGTGTCCCAGTATTCTCATTGTTCAGTTCCCACCTATGAGTGAGAACATGCAGTGGTTGGTTTTCTGTCCTTGCGAGAGTTTGCTCAGAATAAATTACATTTGTGTTTTGGGAAAATAGATACTCTGACACTGTGAAGCGTAGATTAAGGAAAAAAAGATTGGAGAAAGATAAACAAATTAGGACATTATTTAAATTGTCTAAATCAGAGAGAATAAAGCCTGGAACTGGGGAATGGCACTGTGCTTTTTTGTTTGGAGAAGTCAGCTTTTGATGAGAAAGGTCAAGAAGATACTTCATCAATAATAAAAAACTATAGATTTTTTAAACTTTCAATTATAAGATTGAGTTGAATGGGTAATTTGATGATGTGGGGGGAAATTGTCACACAATTACTCTCCATTTTCTAAGTATATCTGGTTGATAGGTAAATACCTTTAGCAACCTTTCATGCCTATTGCCATGGTTTGAATATTCCCTCCAGAACTCATGTTGCAAATTAGTTGCCATTGTGATGGTATTAAGAGAGAAAACTATTAAGAGGTGATTAGGCAAAGAGGGCTTTATCTTTGTAAATGAATTAATATTGTTTTGGGTGAGAATAGGTTATTCATCCCAGGAATTAGTTCCTGATAAAAAGGATGAATTTTGCCCTCATTTCTCTTTTTCCCTCTCCTGCCCTTCCTCCTTTTACCATGGCATGATGCAGCATGAAGACCCTTGCTAGATTTGGGCACCTCAACTTTGGACTTCTCAGCATCCAAAACTGTGAGAAATAAATGTATCTATAAATTACCCAGTCTGTGGCATTCTGTTATAGCAACCCCAAAACAGACTAAATTACCTTTTATTGTCTTTGCATAAGGGAACCATTTATACATACAAGTGATTTTTCTTCTATCACAATCCACAGCTACCTAGACCTAGCACTTACGACTGCTTTATAGGCATATCTGACAGTGATTCCTCAAGTCTATAATTAGCAGAGGAGATAAAATGAGTCTTTAAATATGAAACAGTTCGCCCTTTAAATTTTGCTACTTTTACAAATGAACTTTTTTTTTTTTTTTTTTAACAATTGGCTTTTCCAATTAGATAAATATTTAACATGTGTCCAAAGGAGATTGACAGTGACCATTCTCTTTTAGTGGTAAGGACTTCAGGCTTTTCCCATTGCTTTAATCTCATTTTAACATTGACCTGGTGTATTAGTCAATTTTCACACTGCTATAAAGAAATACCTGAGACTGGGTAATTTATAAAAGAAAGAGGTTTAATTGACTCACAGTTCTGCATGGCTGGGGAGACCTCAGGAAACTTAAAATCATAGCAGAAGGAGAAGGGGAAGCAAGCTTGGACCTTCTCAAATCGCAGCAGGAGTGAGTGAGAGCATGAAGAGGAGCTGTCAGACACATAAAACCAGCAGATCCACTATCATGCGAACAGCATGGGAGAACCGCCCCCATGATCCAATAACCTCCCACCAGGTTTCACCCTCAACATGTGGGGATAATGGGGATTACAATCCAAGAGGAGATTCAGGTGGGGACCCAGAGTCAAACCGTATCTCCTAGTAAATTTTACTGAAAGCATTTTTGACACAAATCGTGGGTGTGGTGGTAATGGTGGTGGTGGTTGTTTTCAGGTAACATTTAGTCTAATTTTTAAGCTAATTTTAGTTAGTCAAAATTCTAGTTTGGAACAAATAGTGAAATGAATATAATTGAGTCCTCAGCACCATTTATATTGGTTGTATAACTAAAAAGAGAGCAATGGAAACATATGTAAAAAATGGCAAAGCAAAGGAGAAATCAGGGGGTAGAGCTATTGGTTTTTTCTTAGATTTCCTATTGTAAACATCTTTACAGAGCTTAGGAAAGGAGCTCTATAAAGTATGTGTGATGTGTTTGTAATAGCCCTTTTGTGTCTCCTTTAGAAACTTATTTTACAGTATTATTACAAAATTTCTATTTCTTTTTTTCTTTATGTTTTATGAAATATAAAACCATCCCTTTTTTAAGAGCCCAGACTGGTCTCAAACTTCTGACCTCAAGTCATCCCCCCACTGTGGCCTCATAATGTGCTGAGTTTACATGCAGGTGTGAGCTACTGCCCCCAAATCAAGAAAAAATTTCTTAAATTAGGCTTGTGTCAAGAGCATAGCTCTCAGCTCTTGACATTCCTCTTTAACAGTTCTTTGTTAATTCCCATTCTTCATGTTATTGTTTGTTTTTCTTTATGGAAAAAAACATACAACAAATGACTGATTCTATATGTAGCCAGTTTCCCCCCCATTAATTCCAGAACCACGTATGTGCAAAATCTGTTTGGCTGGTAAAGTGCAATGATACCTTATGTGAAAAAACGTTTTAAACTCTGAAAAGATTTTCTACAATTTATTAACTATTCTAAATCTCTGTTTCGTGTTGTTTTCTAGAAATAAATGTATCTATAAATTACCCAGTCTGTGATATTCTGTTATAGCAACCCCAAAACAGACTGAGTTGCCTTTATTGTCTTTGCATAGGGGAACCATTTATACATAAACGTGATTTTTGTTCTATCAGAATCCATAGCTACCTAGACCTAGCACTTACGACTGCTTTATAGGCATATCTGACAGTTCAATTGAAAAGTCAGCTTTACCATCTACAGCTAAACATATCCAAAATATTTTGTATTCATCCTCCAGAAACAGCATCTCATTCCCAGTTTCCCTCAGCCACATTAATGGTAATTCATCTGTCCTTCATTGCGTATCTTTTCTTGTGTGGAACTTTTCTAAAGCACTCTTTTTATCCTGTTTCTCATTGCCACCATTGCCTATTTAATAATACCTTATTATGCCTCACCGTCGGATCAGTTTTCCCAAGGTATTCAGTATTTGGGAGACAGAAGACAAAATGGTTTGGAAACAGCACTTATTGAAGTAGGCATAGCTTTATTGATGACTTTGGTGTAAGATTCTCTTCCAAGCAAGGGTATCTCCTGATACAGTCTTCGGAGAAGAGAAGTGAGCTCATATCTACATTCACTGTCGATGTACACTGTCTTCGGTGTACCCTGTGTGTTCATCGGGCTCACCTCTCCCCCGTGCCAATGTCCTATTACTCCTCTCTGGCCTCTCTCTTTCTTGCTTGCTCTTTCTCATTCCTTCCTTCTCGAACATTGACTCTTAAACATTTTTATTGCCAGATAGCCAGTTTCTGGGCCCTGTCCAGAAAGCTGGAATCTGAAACATCCTTATAGGTTAACAACACATTTATGTAAAAAAAAAAAAAAAAAAAAATCAGATGATAATTTGAATGGGAATCTTCCCCAGGTCCTTTGTTCCTCTGGGATACTTGTCAAACTAAATCAGTCTAATAAACATGAATCTCTGGAATTCCTGTGTTAAACATCTGCAGGGATAGACAGGTATTAATATTTCTTTTCTGAATGAGTGAATAGATGAGTGAGCAAATGAGTCTGTTGGAAGAGAGCCTCATCATTCTTTCTCTCACATTCTGTTTTTAAAACATCACTGGAAAATAAATGGAAGAAGTGAAGGAAACAGTGGGTAGAGGGAGGGTCTAGTTTTCTCCATTTGTTTTCCAGTGTGGCACTGTGTGTCAGATATAAAGAAATCCTGGTTTTTCAGGTCCCAGAAATTCTGTTCCTTAGACATAAAAAAGCTTCATTAATATTGTGTTCTGACTTTCAAGAAGCCCAGTTTGGTATATGAAGGAGAAATAATAAGGTCTTATTTTAAGACTTCTGGCATCAATGCAAATAGAAAATCTTCTGTTGATAACAAAGATGAATCAATTTAAGAAGGTGGAATAAGAAGTAAAACCTGTGTCCAAGTGTTGTTTTTTTTTTTTTTTTCTTTTTGACCTGCTTCTTCTGCCAAAGGTGAGATGCCTGAAATCCTGATGACTATTAATTCTCACAGTGGTACAGGGCTTTGTGCTCTGAAAAGCATGTTCATACACAGTTCTCCTTTAATTCTTGTAATAACACTATGAGTCTTATCTCCTGCCACTCTCCCCCTCAATGTAGCCACTTAAGACTTCTTGCTGTTCTTGGACCACATCAAACTCCTCCTTGCCTTGAGGCCTCACACACATTATCCTCTGGCCTTGGAATGTTCTCCCCACCCTTTACCTTCTCACCCCCTTTGCGTACATGTCATTCCCTAATGGGATGTTCTTTGACCTCCCAGATTAAGTTATATCTTTCTGTTATCCTTTTTAATTTGTTGTCCGTACTTTTTCTTTATGATGATTTCTATAAGGTACTTACATGTTGTTTGCATATCCAGTTGTTTATCTTCCTCTCCAAAGAAATGATAAGCTGCCTAGAAATAGGGATTGTATCTAGCATAACATCCGCGACTGTCCTGGCACATAGTAAGTGCTCAATAAATATTGAATGGGTTGTGGCAAAGCAATCATTTGAGTCCCTGCTTTACCAGTGGGGAGAATGAGACTCAAATTGGTAATGTGATTTGCCCACTTCTCTCATAGGCATTATACGTGGTAGAAATGGAAGAGAAAACCAGGACTTCTGTTTACAATTTAGTGACGAGGGGCCTTCTCTCACCCTTTCTTCAACTTCAGTCTCTGTCATCTCTCTGACATAGTTAGTAATTTGGACCAAATGTCCAGAGTAGAAGTGATAAGAAGTACTGGGGCAGACTCCAGCTTGCAGCTACTTTCTCATTTGCCGATAGTTATCTCAGTAGTGGATATCCTCTTTCCACAGACAAATTCCAGTTGGCATGGCATAGGTTTTAATGCACCAAACCAAGAAATTCCCACTGCTAAAGGCTGTTCAAATACTGTAAAGAAGAGAGTCCAAGAATTTTAAAAAATACAATTTGAACTCCCACAGCTTATTTGGGCAAAATTCCCAAGGATCACAAAGGGAGAATGACTTGGATGATACCTGTAGAATCCAATTTGTCTTGCTAGATCTATTTTTGTTTGTATACCTGGAATTACTTCAAAATACCAAATCATATTGGTCTTTACAATTTCCAAATTCTCATCTGTGGGTTTGTATTTTATTCATTAGTGGTTGCTAAGGGTGTGCATTTTTTTCTAAGTGTGAGCATTCTCCACGGCAGCTCTCAACAAATACCCTCCAGCTGAAAGTGGATGTGTCTGGCATTAAAATCATTAACATTCAGGATGAATCAGAGCCCTGTGTTTATGGGTAGATCACCTCATCTCTCAGGCTGCCATTAATGACTTGCATTCCTGAGAGATGGAATAAGCCATCTGAATCAACAGAATCCTAGCGATTTCTGAGTGTTGGTGTGGCCCTTTTGATGAACTTTCATAAGGTTTTTGTTAAATTAAATAACATAATTATAATATTTCTTTAACTTTTAGCAAAAAGATCTAAACATATCCTCTTTTTTAACTCTAGGGTTTTTTTTTTTAATCTTTTGATTTTTAATTTTATTTAAAAAAACTCAATCTGAGACTATTTACCTAACATCAGAAGCCTTAAATTTTCAAGATTTGTATATATATACATATATATGTATATATATAGAGGTGAGGTTTTGGAAGTTTATCTGTTGAACTTTGGACTCTCAATTTACATTTTAATTATTAAAATATATATTAAGCAATTTTAGGTATTATAGGATTTTTACATAATCTCTGTTTGGAACCTTAAAAATATGGGGCTTGCAATGAAATGTAGATAATAGGTAGGCTTCGCAAATGAGAAGGGAAGAGGGAGACCCAGGCTGCCATCATATGGCTTCAGCCACAGAAATGGGTTTTACTTGTTCAGGAGTCTAGAAGGAGTTAACCTAGGCTGCAGCAAATCTGAGATTGGTTGAACAGGTAAAGTGGTGGCCAGATTATAAAAGAACTTGCATAAGTGTTATTCATTTAAAAATATTAGGTTTGGCTGGGTGCAATGGCTCACACCTGTAATCCCAGCGTTTTGGGAGGCCCAGGCGGGCTGATGATTTCAGGTCAGGAGTTCAAGACCAGTCTGGCCAGCGTAGTGAAATCCCATCTCTATTTAAAGCACAAACAAATTAGTTGGGCATGGTGGCACATGCCTGTAATCTCAGCTACTCGGGAGGCTGAGGCAGGAGAATCTCTTGAACTTAGGAGATGAAGGTGGCAGTGAGCCGAGATCGTGCCACTCACTCCAGACTAGGCAACAAAGTGAGATTCCATCTCAAAGTAAACACACAAATAAACAAAATGAATAAAATAGATAAAAATAAAAATAAAATAAAATATCAGACAGGTACAAAAGTAATCGCAGTTTTTGCCACCCACATAATATATATTATATTGGAGTATAAATGTGTATACTTATGAGTTACTTTGATGAACTGAGTATTGTTATTATAATTTAGTTTAAATATCTGTCTTAGGACATTATGAGATAATCTTTGTTCCTCATCCTAGGGTGACATATACCTAAAGGCCCCTGTGCCCTGTGGAGATGGTAGGAGGCATAGGTCTATAAATGACTAATAGGAGTATTTTGCAAAAATCTTCAAATAACACAAGCTCATGTAATGAGAGTCTTGTGGATTCCATACAAAAAAAATCCCTGGCATGAAACTTCCATAAAATGTAAGAGGCCACCCTGAGCAAGGAAAAGTCACTTACCGTAGCCTTATTTCTGACCAGAGCTAAAAGAAAGAAAATGAGGTAGCTGGATGTTTGGATACTGTGGATCCTGCACAGTCAGCTCATCCAATTCAAATCCTGGGGGGTTTAACAAGTTGGTGCCTAGTTGTCTTTGTGATGCTGGAAATCAATGTAGTGCCTGGTACTGAATTGGACTCAATATACTTATCAAATAGTTACCTAAATGAAGACTTGATCTGGTGGCACTCTAAATCCTATTTGAATGTCTCAAATAGGCTTCCTTTCTCATTTGCATCAGCAGACCTTATGGACCTTCCTCATTCTTCTGAGGCCCTGGGCCTTGCTATTTTGACACCCATTCTTATTTCCTACTTCACTGAAGAGAGAGAGAGGTTATCAGTTCGGATTCCTTTATAAGATTCTCGACCCTTTCTCCAACACCTCCACTGACAGACATATTTACATCTCAACTACCATGTTTCCTTTTCCTTTATTCATGACAAAGAACTCTTCTGGTGCTGTCAACTTTCGGGGACATTCCTCTATCAATGGGTAATCCATGACAGTCTCTCTTTCCTGTATTTTCAAACTCAACAATCTTCCATTTAATTTAACCTTTATTAGGGATGAGAAACAAAAGCTGAGCAAATCAATGTATATTCTAACATTCAAGTCAAAACTGTGCTCAGTCATATGAACATCTCCCTCACTACCACTGTTGCCAGGATGTTATGGAAGAAAATAGCAGGGAGCGTTTACTTTAGATTTGTTTGTCAAGGACACTCTCTCTAAAGAGATGACTCTTAACTAAGACATGCCAAAAGAGGAGTCAGTCATGCAGAGAGAGGGAAATGGAAGAAACAGACTGAACAAAGGCTCTGAAGTAAGAAAGGTTTTCCCATCTGACAGCAACTCAAAGAATAAAATTGTGCCTGGAGCATAGCAGGGAGGTCAGAGTTATGAGAAGAGTTAGAGATTCATGCACTAAGTCATTTGGTCTAGGAGGTGGTGTCAGAGGGCAAGTCAGAGGCCAGACCATAGTAGGCATTGTAAGGAAAGTTAGGATTTTGGATTTTAGTCTAAGTAAAAGGATAGGATCCATTTTATGCTGTAAGAAAATTACTTTTACTGCAATATGAGAGGATGTGGAGGACAGAGGGCAAGACTAGAAGTAGAAAGACTTCTTGGAGACTGCTGAGAACTCCAGGTGACAGATGATGATGGTAGAGATGAAGGTGGAGCTGCATACAAGTGGACTCATTTAGGGACTAGTTTTGCATCTGTGATCTCAGGAAGCTGAAGGAGGTCATACTGAATTATCTCATAGTCAACCTATGCATGGATTATGGCACCATTAAACAGAAGTGCCAGAGAATATGAAAGAGAAAGAAAGAAAAATGGAGAATAATAGAAAAACATAGAGAATAAACCTTTGAAAAGGTAGATGAAAATATTGTTTGGTCTATTGATTCCAATTCCTCCTGCTACTCAAATGAGGTGAAACCAAGGGAACTGCTACCTTCTGAGAGTTAAAGACAAGTGAAATGAAGTTCAGGATTACTTATTTTCTTCACAAGCACCCCATGTCATGGGACTTCTTTTCTTCTCCAGACTACTCCAGCAAGCCTGTTCTCTTTGGAAATCTCCAGAGGAGGCAGAGGTGTCAGTGTCTGTGGAAATGTACAACTCACACATTTGGGAATCTGACATGCCCTTTCAAGAACTCCCTCTTCTACTCTGTTCTATTTCACTGTGAGATCAGTTCCAGGAAAGCTGCCAGCAGTCATTCAGTTGGAGAAGAAGATGCAATCTCCATTCTTACAGGTCTCTAAAGCCCAGACACTAAAATTTTCCCTTTGGAGGCTGCTACTTCACTTGGTCTCTAACCATGATTGCTGCATTCCGTAGTAAGCTAATAACTTCTTCCATCATTCATGTCTCAGTTCCCTTTCTCATTCTTTCTTGCATGTTATTGATGGAGTAAGGGAGGAGAGGGCAGTAGTTGAATCAAGTAAGGACAATTGTGCTCTTTCCTAGTAAGACTCCAGTGGAGGTACCTACAATCCAAGTGCTCACAGTCAACTGCTTTCTTTAGAATGTGGGATACATAGAATGCATTGCCCGCAAATGTAGGTCTTTGTTAATTGCTGGACTGCAGGAAAATTTCCATACAACCTCCTCTTAGATTTGTTTTGTTTATTTGATTTTGTGACTGCCAAAGTTGACATCAAGAACTGGACAAGAGTTCAAAATTCTCTTGCTACCTTCATTGTCACTTGGGTATTTTATGACTTACAATTGGACTCTTACTGGGTCTTAATGTTTCATGTCTTCTGGCCACGAGCATTAATTGGATAGCCCTCTACAATTTTTTCTTTGCTAATAGGTCTCTGTTCATTCTTGGCTTTCTTTCTACAGATCTGTCACTTTCTCTGATGGTCCTGGGTACCACTGGTATGTATCAAGATATTTACAGCCAGTGACTACTTGCTTTAGGGATAGATATTGTTGTCACTTTCTTTCTCTTATTCTTGTCCAGTTTTATAAAGTTTGTGATGCACAACTGGAATCATAGGTAGAGGGAAAGAACTGGTGAAGCAGGATAATAGAAAAATAGAAAGAAAGCTACAGGAAGTTTATCACGAATGGGGCTTTTTGGAGAGATTTTGGACTTCAAATTGTGAAAGTCCCAAGGACATCTGTGTGGTACAACAGACTTGGGGAGAAGAAAAGGAGAAGGTTTGGTGAGACAGTGCTGTGGGTTTTGAGTGGATTCACAATGATGGTTTCTAAGTGGTGAAGATAAATGTAGTGCTTTTACAATTACTTTTTGATGCTGATCTTCAATTCTTGAAACTTAAGTTTGTCCTAGGCTATGCTATGTGACTTTCTGATTTTATTCTGGTTCTACAAAGAAAACAGAGCCTGATCATTTCAAAATATCCACTACTTCCTTATATTAAAATAGGAGAGACCTGGAATCAATGACCTTGTGCTTAGTAGAGCAACTGAATGAGGTTTTAAATCTGCAGATATAGATTATGATAGGCTTTCCCCACCCCATTCCCCCCAACCCAAAAGAGGGCAGGAAGCAAAAGATAAATTATTTTGCATAAGAAAGTAAAGGAAATAGGGAGGCAGAGGCAAATAGTAAGAAAAGGGGGGAAGGGTTCAGAGAGCCAAAGAGAAGAGGACAATGAGCAAGGAAGGAAGGTGGACAAAGTCAGAAAGAAATGTCTCTACCCTTAGAGTATAACTGATGAAATTTTAGCACAATGTTGTATAATATCATGTTTTAAGATAGTATCTTACTTGCTGCACTCTAATTATCTTTGTTATTCCAAATCATTGGAAAATTTGTTTACTGATAACAGCACTTTGTAAATAGTACTTTGGAGGAATTAAGGTACAGAGGCACATGGGAAAGCTGCAAAGGAAGGAGACAGAAGGCACAGAAGACAGGGAGGAGAGAGAACACTGATAATTCAGTGAAAGAAACAAACAAACAAAAAGAAATCCAGACCAGGATATAATGAGCACTCCACCCATCTTTGTGTATTTGGGGGTGGAGTATAGGGAGGCTGAATTTCCTACAGAATCCGAGACAGGTAGCCATACATTCTATTTAAATATTAAAGGAAATGGTGATATCAGAAGACAAGAGATCTTAGGAACACCCAGGTTGTAAGAACATGAGGTTCATAAATATATGACTTTAACTCAAAGATAAAACCTTGCCTTTTGATGCTGCAAAACTACTAATTTTGTAGTAGTTCCAAAATTGTCATATACAAATAAGGGATATTCACTAGCAGTGTTTACAGTATATTTGCTTTCTATCATAACCTATCAGTGTTCAAGACAGCTTAGAATAGCAGCAATCTTTGGTCTATGGGCAAAGCTGATTACTCGTAAGGGGGGGAAAGTCCTGTATCAGGAGGTGGAATGTGATACGTGGTTTTTTTTGGATTAAAACTTAGAGTAAAACGGACTTATTTTCCATAATTCGGTAACTTAAGGGACTAATGTGTCAAAGAAGACATTGGAAAACAATTAGTAGCTATTTCATTATGCATGGAGTTCCATGTGGAGTTAGAGTCACAAACTTGTAGAGCTAGGAAGAACTTCTGTGACTTTGGCAATGACTTCTAGTGACCCAGCCAATATCCATTCTCTTCTTTTGCCTTACTAACATAAGCTGGTTTTATTCATGGCGGGAGCAACCTCTTAAAAGAGTGTATTGCCTAGCCTTCCCTTCCTCATAGGTACGACTAAGGAATTGTAACTACAAGTCATTGGGGAGGGCTTTGGAGGTGATTTAAAGGGTAGTGCCTCCTTTCTGCCTGGGATAAAGATGTGCTGGTCAGAATCTCAGGAAGTATATTATAGCCGTGAAGATCCGGGCCACACAAGAAGGGTGATGAAGCAGAATAATAAGGCCCGTGAAACACCAGTAACATTGTAAAATGATAATACTTGCACTAGACTACTTTTACCTGGGAGAAAATAAATCTCTGCTTCAGTTGCTTCTTTGATATTAACAATCGAACACAATCCCTAATTCATGTGGTGATTATTTTGTAAGGCTCCTGCATTTTTCATCAAAGGAGGCACAGAGAAGTCAGCTCAGACCCTCTTCCATGTTATTCTTGTTACATTATGTGCATCCAATATGAAATTATAACATAATTCATTATAACATAAAATGTTATAGGCAGTTCTCTCTTTGAGACATGTTTGTCAGCTGAAGACAATACTTCACATTAAAAGCATTCAATCCAAAATCTCATAGAATTTTCAATTTATAATTATGAAATGGAAAGCATATATCAAGCATATTCTCCTGGATTTAAATTATGAATATGGAATCTCATTTGTTTCATTCTTTTATTCATTGATTATCAATTTCTATTACTATGGTTCAGGTATAGCACTTATTTCTTTGGATAAATGTAACAGCCTCTTGGCTTTAAACTTGTCCCTGCTGATTCACTCTATATACCTTCTACAAATTAATTTACACTGAAATATACATTCCCCTTTGTTTAGAAACTTTCAATAACACCCCATTACTGACTGATTAAAATTCAGACTCTTAAGCCTAGAAATTCTTGAATTTTCTATAGACTACTCTGACTTGTATACCTTCAAACCTTTGCTTAGACTCTCCCTTTTACCTGTTATTTACCTCTCAGTTCCACCTGTTTCTCAAAGTTCAGCCCCATAACCAACCCTAAGCCAAGTCTCCTTTCTTTGAACTAGGTTAAGGCACTTACCATATTTAGCCATTTAGCTCCTGGAGGTCAATTCATTTGGCACCACCTTCTCGGAGTTCCTCTCATCTCTCTGCAGTTTCCTTTCAGCTTTTGTTTTTAAGCATTTGTGTAAACATTGCATTCATTAAAAGTTACAAAATGGATGACTTGGACAGATCTATCATTCTCCCTGACCAACTTGCTTTAGTCCTAAGCAGAGAATCAGATTTCCTTGCACAGAAAACAAACAAACAAACAAACAAACAAACCAACAAAAAACCTATCCATATCACAATATGATAGACCCAGCTGTATTTTGGGTAGAATTACACTAAATTGGCCATTTTGTGTAATTTAAGTTATATATGCAATAAAAAAGTATCTGAGAGGCTTACATAATTCTTATTGAACTGATGTCATTTTGATTCTTTTTTTTTTCCAGTGTGATCTTAATTAAACCCAATGATGAATTAGTCCTGCAGAGGGTTGACAAAAAATGGGCACACCAACACTTAACACGTTTCATACAAGTTATATGTTATTGTGAGAAGTTTAGGGAATACAAGGGATATAAGGCTAAGGAAGTTTAGAGACTAAGAATTCCACATTTGCGTACTTTCCTTGGAAAACTGGGCCTGGATGGTGGGAGGTCATTTTTCCTGTCTGGGGTGAGGTCCTGCTAGGTCTTGCATAGCCCACATAGGAATTATTAAGTTTCTTATACCCCAACCATATCACCCCAAAACTCCAGGAGTTACTTTAGATGACCACCACAACTACCTTTAAGGCACCATGTCACCTGGCCCTCAAGTCTCAGTTTTTGGTACAATTAGAATTGAGTAACAAAATGGACTGCAAGTATGTTACAACAGGTAAGAGAGTGGTAATGACTTATTCTTTGTTACAGGATTAGGAATTCAGTACTACCATTTGGCCTAGGGCTTATCACAGTTTAAAATTCAGTTTTCTTTCTGGCTGGTGATGTGTGTTTGTGTATATATTTTGTTACATATATATCCACATATGCATGCATATGTAGAGAGATTTATACTCTGAAGAGGATAATGCATGCAAATCCAAATATATTCATATGTATGTATGTGTGTGTGTGTCTATATCTATATCTAATCTACATTTATATATGTTTAAAAAAACCCACAAATTACCTGTGTGTGCCTAGGCATCAGCACACTTATCTTAACAACTTAGTTTATCTCCATTGTTCTTTGATCTTCTAGAAGAATATAATAACAAAACAGCTACTTTTGAATGGGGCAGCTTTTTGAGTCACAGGCTGTTTGTATTTCAAAATGACATTGAGGATTAATTTCCCTCATGATCACCTGTTGCTCTTTTGCTCAGGCTCCTATATGACAGAAAAACACAATAACTTAGATTTGATTTAAAGACTCTGATATCTAGTGAACTGAAAATCAATGTATCCTGAGGGAAAGTCATAAATTTGTGAAATAGATTTAGAAAGCATGAGAATTTGTTTCCTTTGCTAAATCTTAAGATCTTAAAGGATTCCTCTTGGTCTCTTGGCGAATAAATGGGCCAATTTGTTTATTTACAGTGCTCAGCTCACCCAGTAGCTTTTCCTTACTGGATTCTGCTACCCTCTTATTGGAACAAGAACCGTATTATCTCCTCTAGTGTATGCGGCCTTTAAAAGAGGGAAAATCATGTCCTCTTGAAGACTATGCACATATTAAACATCTATTATCAAGGAAAGTGTGGATCGTTTTAAGCATTAAGGGCTTCATATAAGCTTCACTAAAATAAAGTACTATATAAGGTAGGGCATTACAGAACTGACTGAGTGGTAATACCAGATTTTGCCTAGAACTTTGTGTAGGAATTGAGTGAAGTAAAGATGCCTTTTAGGGTGGGACATGTCATTTGGAAGAAACCACAATGCAGTGTGTGGGAAACAAAGTGAAAATAGAGTGAAACAAGTTTATATTTGCTATGTGCATGACTTGTTAGCAGGTATTCATATCTGAAAACCTATACATGGAGGAGATACTGAGAGCATGGATTATCATTTACTCTGGGAGTAGAGGGTAGAATAATTTTCTGTTCATATTTGGACTATTAAGAATGAATGAGAAATAGTTTACCTTTTCATTGTTGGGTAGAACTCAGAACCATTTGGTTGTAACCTTTGTTTTGCTATACATATTTATCAAGGTGAAGAACCATATGAGAGCTTCCTATAATAGAACCACATAGGTTAATTATCAGATCTGTAGAATTAGGCTTTTCCTCTATTTAAAGTTTTAAAGGTCTTAAATACTCTTACATTTTTTTTTTTAAATCCCTGTCTCTAAGTTCTAATCTTTATCAAGTTTTTATCTTTATCTTCACAGGTTTTTTTTACATATGAATTCCTTGACTCCATCTATTTTATTTGTCATTATTTTCTATTGATAACCAGGCTTTATATAGAATACAGAATGGAAGGTGGGATATCATGTACTTGGAGAAGCCTGGGAAAGTTTACCTTCTTTGCTGGAGAAAAAGAGGAATGATGTTATATAAGCAATTCAAATTTCACAGCTGGAAGGAAGTTTAGAGAACAGTAAGTTTAGACTCTCAATATAGATAAGAAAACTAAATAAAATACTTGGTCACACAGATAATAAGTGGCAAAGTCAACATTTAGACTTATAAAAACAAGAATATATTTGCTTAAAAGGAAAATATCTAAGTACATTTTCTTTTTCAATTAAAGAGCATCCTTGTTTTGTGGACAGAGACTTGGATCAATTCCAAATACCCAAGCTCTAGCATTCCCTAACCATTCACTGGCTCTGTGACCTTGTGTCTCTCCCTCTCTCAACCTCACATTCTCCATCAGTAAAATGAGCACTGACCTCTCATCGTAATCTGAATCATCTGAAAAATTAATGACCCTGTATTCATTTATTCTTTCATTCATTTCTTCAGCAAATACTTGTTGAATATCATGGTGTGCAAAACTATGCAAGGTATATATGGAAGGGAAAAATAAATAAAATCCAACTTTTGCCTTTAAGAAATGTATAATCTCATGTAAAATATAAACTATGAACTTTTTTTAATATTAAAATTTGAGTGCTCTGTGCTTTTAAATGTAAAGTCCTCAGAAATGTACAAAGAGTTTAGAGAAGAAAGGGATTATTTCTCACAGGGAGAGAGCCCTTAGAAGACTTTATGAAGAAACATTTGTTTTAGCTTTGAAGGATAGATAAGGTTTCATCAGGTAGAAATGGTCTGGGTGAGGAGAGGTCAGGAGGGCACCCCAAACACACAGAAGAAACGCTGAGGAAAAGATGAAAAGAAAGAAAGAAAACACAGATTGTATCTGGAGAACTGACAGAAGGTCAAATTATTGAATTGGTTGGAGCATAGAATCTATGAAAGGAAATTGAGACATACCTGGAAGGATAGGTTGGAGCTGGGACACAGAAAGTTTCTGACATCAGGATTGTATTAGTCTATTCTCATGCTGCCATGAAGAAATACCCGAGACTGGGTAATTTATAAAGGACAGAGGTTTAGTTGACTCACAGTTCTGCATGGCTGGGGAGGCCTCAGGAAACTTACAATCATGGTGGAAGGGGAAGCAGACACATCCTTCTTCATGTCGCGGCAGGAAGGTGAAGTGCAGAGCGAAGTGAAGAGCAGCTCCTTATAAAATCATCAGATCTCATGAGAACTCACTCACTATCACTGGAATAGCTTGGGGAGGCCACCCTCATGATGTAATCACCTCCCACAAGGTCTGTCTCCCAACATGTGGGGATTACAATTCAGATTACAATTCCAGATGAGATTTGGGTGAGGACACAGAGCCAGACTATATCAAGGATCCAAAGCTAGACTCTCTTGAGCTAGGTAGATATTGAGGATACAAACATGAGTAAGACAGGGTGTCTGCACCCAGGGAGTTTGGACTTTATTCAGTGGCAACAGAGGAGACCTGAAAGTTAGTGACCAGGAGAGTGTCAAGACTGATTATGAGCTTCAGGAAGATGACTTTGACAGCTCCATATAGGATAGATGAAGATGAAAAGAAACTGGAGCCAGGAGACTGGATGTAAGGAACCATAATGTTCAACAGAGACTGGATGTAAGGAACCGTAATGTTCAACAGAAAGACCACTGGCCCTGGGCTTGTTTGGTGGCAGTGAAATTGAAAATAGAAGAAATAGTTTAGCTCAGTGGCTCTCAAACCTTTTGGGTGTTAGCCTTATTTGAGAATCTGATAAAAGCAGTGAACCCTTTCCTCAGAAAGAGAGTCCATACATGAGGTATGCAATTTTACATGCAATTTCAGGAGGTTTACACACCCCGTAAGGTCATCCAGGTACCCCAAGTTAAGAAATCCTGGTCTAAAAAGAGACTATGGCAGTTGAATGGGTAGAATGTGTTCCATACAATAGGAAGCTGAAAATACTTCTGAGATTGTATACCTGGATGCTTGGGAGAACTGCAGAAATAGGGATGTCCAGAAGAAGAGTTGCTTAAGGACAAAAGTGTTACTCTGTCCTCTCTACCCTCTGCTAGGAGCCTTTTTGTAATTTGGTTCTTGCCTTCTTCCACTTTTCTGAACCCTCTAGTAAGAGACAGCTGGATTAATTTTAGTGACTGGAGAACAAGTGCTCTGGATTTAGTGCATTTGAACACACATGGACATATTACTTGTGACATAGGACTCAGGAATCTGCATATCTCTTATCATATTCATGAGTATTGCATATTTTAATAGCTGGAAATTAATTTCCTTCATTGGTATTCTAAACATGATGAATGTATTCAGTATTCATGTGGCTGTGATGTAAAATTATATGGAAATTCTAGTACAATTTTAGTAATTAATGTCTGCCAATTATAAAGGGTTACAATTATAGCACTCATAGGGAATTATGTAGTATATGAAAAATATACAAATAATCAGAGAAATTAATTTCTGATACCCAACCCTTCTGATAAATCAAGAAAACTAATTACTAGGTAATCATAATGTGAAGAATGCTAATAAATGGTCAAGACAGATGAATATTTTTAGATATAAAGAAATATGAAAACAGTTTAAGAGACTAAGAATAAAATCATTTATAGTATCAAATATTAAATGTGCATTATAATAAAATATTTGACATGATAAACATTTGGATCAATTTTGTAGTTCCAAATCATATATTATAAAAAATTTGGAAGGGAAGTGGCCTCTTCTTAGTAATCATCTAATCCAACAACATTCTCACTTAGCACATGAAGAACTAAAACACAGAAATTGTTATTTTCTCTGTGTTCGGGGACTTACCGGAAGAACTAGTGCTCTGAATTTGGAAGGAAACCTTTATTTTACCAGTAAGTCAAAAACTAATTAGTCCATTTTCACACTGCTATAAAGCTAATACCTGTGACTGGGTAATTCATAAATAAAAGAGGTTTAATAGACTCACAGTCCCACATGGCTGGGGAGGCCTCTGGAAACTTACAATTGTGCAGAAGGTGAAGGAAAAGCAACCACCTTCTTCACAAGGTGGCAGGAGGGACAGTGCACACAAGGGAAACTGCAACTTTTAAAACCACCAGGTCTCGTGAGAACTCCCTCACTACCATCAGAACAGCATGGGGGAACCACCCCCACTATCCAATCACCTCTCACCAGGACCCTCCCTGAAGTCGTCAGGATTACAGTTCGGATGAGATCTCGGTGGGGACACAGAGCCAAATCATATCATTATGGTTCTCACAAAGGGTGTTCTTTTGAAGAACTGAGATGGTCAAGGGTGTTGAGTGGTTCTCTTGCCAGCCTAGGGAGGCAAAGGGCACATTCTCATGCAAATCAACTTTTCCCAAAGCAATTGATAATAAATTAGAAACATTGGACTCTATAATCCTAACATGTATATAGAACCTTGTTAATAAATTAATAGCTGTGCTACACCTTGCCAAGTAGAGACTTAATCAAAATACTTAAAAGTAATTTTATAAAAGCTACTGAATTCTCCATCTATAGGATTGCTCTATATAGTTGAAAGGAAGGAGCCTACTGTTCCCATGCCAAAGAAAGGCGCTCCAACTCAAATGTGTTACAAACATCAGACCTGATAGATATAAAGGTAAATTTTAAAAAATGATGAAACTCGGTTATCTTATTGTGTATTGACAAAATAGGCATTATATATATTACTACAATTAAGCAAAACTTAATAAAAATCATATAATTACAAATACACAAAATGCTGCAAAGGATTTGTCTAGGATGTTAGGTGATCTGGTCACTGGTTCTTGCCAGAATCTAAAAAGTTATCTGTCTAGGGCCACTCTTTGCATTACCTCTAAGATGTCTTTGACCCTGGTGTCTGATTTTTGTCCCTAGGCCGTTAGCCTTCTTCATTTTACTCATAAAAAAGGAATCACAGTGTTTCACAGCTAGAAGGGACTCAGCACTATTTTTTTTTCCTCAAAGAGTGTTTTATGACCAACTGCATCAGAATTACCTGTGATGTTTATTAAAAAGAGAATGCCCAAGCCCTACCCCAGACCGACTTAATTTAAATTAGGGCTGTGGGAAGATGGGTGACACAATTTTAAAAGCTTCCCAGGTGATTCTTATACCTGCTACCGTTTGAGATATGTTGATCAGTGTTTCTTAACATCTGGTCCTAGACCAGCAGTAGCAGCATCACCTGGAAACTTGTTAGAGATGAAAATGTTCAGTGCTTGCCCCAGACCTACTGAATCAGAAACTTCGTGGGAAGAGCCTAGCAACCTGCATTTTAACAAGCCCTCTAGATGATTCTAAAGTGAGCTAAAACTTGAAAACCATTGATCCCAGACAACCTCCTAAATTGGCCTAGAAGGAAACCAAGGCCAAGTCTTGTTTACTTTAAACATGGGTTAATATTATGAGAAACAAAATTAATCACAGCGATCCTTTAAAAAACTAATCCCTGACTTACTTAAAACTTGAAGTAGACCAAACACATATTGTAACTTTCTATTTTCTTCATATTTTGGGTTAAAGGAGCAGGGATATAACAGTGGTGGTAAAGGAGGGATGAATTTAAGTATATTTTAATGTTTGCATTTTTTAAAAGTCTTTGAAAACTATGTTCAAGAACGTTTGCAAAAATGGAAGAATTACCTTTAATACGCCCCAAATGCTTTGCATTCACTGGAAGAAACTCAATTTAAATCTAAATGATGATTTCCAGAAATTTTGGTATGGCAGAACAATTTACACAATTTATTAGAAATTAGACTATAAATGTTCGATATTATTCATGTTTTGAATAGAACGTACACTTTGTAAAATATTTTATGGTTGCCAATTCAGACATTAGAACTGGAAAAAGAACTCATTCGGTTTGGAAGATGGTATCTTTGCCAAAACAGAAGTGATTAAAAGGGCCTGTTCACCTGCATAGTGAGAGATGAAATTCTAGTCAAACACATCACTGGTGAAATTGGAAATTTCACAATCTTACTACCCCCTTTTAAAAACACAATTGCCATCCAAGCCACCATAAACTTTGCCAGAACTCTGGAGCTCACTGTGCAAATGCTTTCTGTATCTCGTTTCTTGTAATACCCTCAAATTTCTAAGTGTCAATGAAAAAAGTTTCCAGGGGAGAGATGGTCCAGCCTTGAGGTCCATATCCTGTCATTGATTTCTGTACAACACTCTCATCGACTTCAATGGGAGTTCCGCACTTGGATCAATGTCAGGATATGGGCCTTTACATTTAGAAGTGAAAGTGTTTTAATAGTGGTTGGCAAACTAGTGATGAATTAGAGTGAAAGACACAAATAATTGGCTGAAAACTTTCAGACCTATAAGCTACCCTTAACCATTAGCAGAGTTGTTATTTTTTTAAAGCAGTGAAAAATGTATATATGTTGATTTTGTACAGTAAGTCTCCCAGTATACTAATTATATTATTCAAGTCTGTTCTGGATTTCTTCTAAAAATAGGGAAAGTAAGTCCATAAGTGGCCAAGCAATTTGAATTAAATTGTCCTCTGGACCAATGTGTAACAAAAGCATTTGCCTTCTTCTCTTGAGTAGAGGCTCATGGTAAGATCAACCATCAGGATCTCATGATTTAGGACATCTAATGATTTTATCACATCTCATGATTTTATCCCTAAAAACTTAACTGGAAGCACTAAAAAAATGTTTAGCTATTTAACCCTTCTCTTGGGATCTAAATCTGTTCATGCAAATATGAAACTAAAAAGTGAATTCTAAAAATGAATTTTCGTGACCTCTTCTGGCATTCTAAGTGCTTAGCAGTCATAACAATCACATGTTTTCTTTTAGCAAAGTACATATACATATGCATATATAATATATACTAAGGTATGTGTTTATGGACGCATGCGTGTATTTACAGTCATGTGCTGCATAACAATGTTTTGGTCAAGAATAGACCATGTATATGACAGAGGTTCCATAAGATTGTAATATATATATTTACCATATCTTTTCTATGTTTAGATATCACAATTGCTTACAGTATTCAATACAGTAAAATACTACACAAGCTTGTAGCCTAAGAGCAATAGGCTAACCCTGTAGCCTAGGTGTGTTGTAAGCCATACCGCCTATGTTTGTAAAAGTATACTCTATGATGTTTGCACAATGACCAAATTGCTTAACAATACATTCACCAGAAAGTATCCCTGTTGTTAATCAACACACAATTGTATGTATGTATGTGTGTGTATGTTTGTATGTGTGTGTAAATGTATGTACTATGGTATATATTATATGTATGTGTGTGTAAGGTTTTTATTTCTAAAGAAATGCAAAGAGTATGTGGCCATAATCTCAATCTAGATGAAAAGATTAATTAAAATTTTCACATCCCTGCCTTCTAGGCCAAATGTTACATGTCAGTTGAAGCTTTCTTCACTTACCTCATTTACTAATTGTTTTATGTCTTTGCTATCCTGTTTCTTCTGTCAAAAAGTTATGTGACTATTCATGTTTATTATGGAATTTTACCGAAGTTAAGTCTTAGTTTTCCACTATAAACACTCCCAGAGCCTCCTGTCATCATAAAAGGAAAACACTTAATGCTGAATTAGGAGACAAACATGGCCATAATTCCCAGATTCTCCACTGGATTTATTTACTCACTTAAGTCACTGTTCTTCAGGCTTTAGTATAAGGAGTATTGGGTGTAAATGTTTTCCCTTTCAATCTCAATGAAGATTCAGTTATAAATCTCTGTTTTCCTTTCTGACCTTGACCTTCATCATAATCTCCTCTTGCATGATCATCAGTTTGGGAGAAGGGCAAAAGTTCAAGGTTTTTATTTCAATTGCATCAAAACATCCATCCCAACAATGCTCCCATTCATAGAGCAGTCCGCTGTTTAAGTTATTGCTAAAGTTACACAAGTCTGCTCTTCAAATCTCATCAATATTCTAATGTAGCAACGTGGTTATTTCTAGTGCAGATAGTTATGTTTAAAATAAGCCTAATGAGGAAAGACTTTTGTAGAAAGGAGTGATGTATGATTAAATTCTGTGCTTTAGAGCAAAAGGACTGGCACTTATGCTTCCATCTTTCTTTTAACTCTCACACTAAACATTGCATATCCTTACTGCCAGGGTTGCAGAGATTAGTTACTGGAAGAGCACATATGTGGGAAGGGAGGAGGAAGAAAACCTGTGCCAGGAAAAAGCAGGAAAGAGACTATTTTTGTTAATGGAATAACTGATGAACTCATAATGACAACATTACATAAATGTGTGTACAGAATAGAGAAAAAATGCTAATGTCAATTGAGACATATAAAATGTGGGCATCACAAATGAATGTTTTCTCTGTATATGGAACTGAATATTTTACTAGTTACTGTCAATCTGTTTTTAAATTGATTTGATTTTAAAGCAAGACTCCCTGCACAACTCATTGCACAAAGATTGACAGATAAATTCTGACACAGGCCTCTTCTGTAGTTTGATCTAGCCAGCTCCCTACCCAGCACATTTATGCAACTCAAATAAAAACCAAATGGGGCATTACTACATAGGACAGAAAGATAAATCCAGGAATTGTCACAATACCAATCGCAGGGAAAACTAAACAGCACTCTAAGAAAAAATGAGGGAATAGTTATCATAAAGAAAAAAGTCAGGCCAGGCGCAGTGGTTCGCACCTGTAATTCCAGCACTTTGGGAGGCCAGGGCAGGGTGAGGTCAAGAGTTCAAGACCAGCCTGGCCAACACGGTGAAACCCATCTCTACTAAAAATACAAAAATTAGCTGGGCGTAGTGACACACACCTGTAATCCCAGCTACTCAGGAGGCTGAGGCAGGAGAATCACTTGAACCCAGGAGGAGGAGGTTGCAGTGAGCCAAGATTGCACCATTGCACTCCAGGCTGGGTGACAGAGCAAGACTCCATCTCAAACAAACAAACAAACAAATAAAAAAAGAAAAGAAAAGAAAAGAAAAAAGTCAAATGTTCTTTTGCTTTTACTGTGTTTTCAGACTCTTACCAACCGAGTATCTCCATCCACCTTTCCAACATTTGTGTCATTTGACTTATAGATATCCTTTTCCCCATATATTAAATAGGTATTATATTTGTCACTTCAAGTAGATTTTGAGAAAAATAATTGTAATTTGTGATATGTTTGGGATTCTCTAATGACGGAAACAAACCTAAATAAAATACTGTGATTTAATTGCTCTTTTGAATGCAAGCTTCAGAATAAATTAAATCTGTAAGCATTTTTTTTTTAAAAACTTTCCAAAGCATCAGGTGCACCATATATGATTTTTAAAAACCCTGATGGCAGTATAAATATGGACTAAAAATTTACTAACTTAAAACCTCTTATTTGTTTAAAACATATAAAAATGTATCTGGAAGGCATCTTTCACAAAGTTACACAGACTATGCTTTTAAATTCACTAACATAAAAAGTATTTTTACCAACATTCTTTTTAATGCTTTTTTCTTTATCAGTGGATGAAACGTAAGATTGGTTGCTTCTTGCCTTGCATATTGTAGACATGCCATATTTTGCCGAATGAATGTTGGCTCAGTAGCTATCCAAGTTAGTTGTTACTTCAAGACTGACTTAGTGGTTGTTATCTGTGCAACTTTAGTTTGTGCTTTCTTGGCTCCATACATGGGAAGATTAAGCTTTCTTTACTCTTGCTTTTTTTTTTTTCCTATTGGTGTAGCTGATCAGTGTGTAAAGCTTCCTTCAGGGTCAATGCAGACTCAAACTAGTGTCATTTAAAGTGATAATCCAGTGAGATTAACTCCACAAAGAAACAGAACAAAATAGAGCGTGTGTGTGTCTCTGTATGTGAGTGTGTGCGTATTGTGTGGGAAAGAGAGAAAATGAACTCAGTTTTCCATTCTGAAACTGAACAACAGCTCCTAATACAACTTTGTGGATTTATGCCCTCTGCTACTAACCTCAAAGGTACAGTGCTCATGCAAACCAAGTTCCTAGTTTCCATTAGTTTGGGCCTATAACAATGGGTGGCATTTGCTAAGTATAGCCCCACCCAGTAATTTTTCTGGTGTGCAGCTGTGTCTGGGAGCACAGCTGTTCTTCCGTGAGCCCTCCAACATTTTACTATGCAGCTGTGAGAGTTACTTAGGAAATTGTGAAGAGGCAGCTGCAGAAGCTGATGCTTGTAGCAATCTGCTGGAAACTGACCTTAGTCAGGATTCAGTGGTGAACGTGAGAGACTCTTTTAACCTTCGTATTCTGAACACACACTGATATGTGCTCTGGAATCTGAAAGAAACAAGCTGGGCTTCGATGTCTTGTGATATTTTAGCTACTTTCATTATGGATCTCACTTGACTCTCAAATCATGACTCTATTCAACAGCCTCCAGATATGTTAGTCAATTTCCATGTGAATAGTAACATCATGGTAAGGTGTTCGGTTCTGTTTGTGTTTGAGGGCTGAAAAATTTCCCTGTATTAAGTATATTAAACAAAGTACCAGCTCATGTATCGCTGAAAATCAAATAATATATTTAACAGACTGTACTAAGTCAGATTTATCCCCCTAAATTGTCTTCTAAATGCTGATTTATTATTGTAAGGTTAACATTTTCTATTCATATATTATTTTATATATTAGTTAAATTCTTTATTTTGTTGGTTTAAAAGGTATTTGTGAACACAAATGTATGCTCAGTACCATGCCAAATTTGGTAAAAAGTATTAAAAATATAAGATCCATTCTCTGACCTCAAAGACACTCAGGATATAAGTATGAAATTTGATACTGAACTTGACTGAAGCCCCAAATAAAGGATAAAAATGAAAAATACATGAGAAAAACCATCAATGTGTGTTCAAAACTTGAAAGAGTAAGCAGAAGCAGAATAGGATTTCGGACATTAGGTCATACATCAGGAGGAAAAAAAAGAAAACAAAAACTTGTAAAACTAGGAGGTCAGGCATGATGGCTCACTCTTATAATCCCAGCTCTTTGGAGGCCAGTATGGGAGGATTGTTTGAGGACAGGAGCTCGAGACCAGCCTGGTCAACATAGTGAGACCGCATCTCTATTAAAAAACAAAACAAAACAAAACAAAACCTTGTAAAACTGTCCGAGAAAGTGGAAAGAGAACTTCATGAGCAATGATAGGAAGGTGGGGAGGAAATATGGCATATTCAGTAAATAGACATGGACTCTGTGAGGCAGGGGGTACATATTAAGGGAGTTAGAGATTCAGGTCAGATAGATAAGGAAGAAGTAGATTATAAGGAGATTTAAATGCCTGGTAAGTCATCACATTTGATGTTGTGTAAATTGGAAAATGTTAGGGGTTTTAACAAAAGGAAAAATCTGCTTATATTAGGAAGAGTGAATTATTTACCTCCAGAACCTACTATGGGGCCAGATTTAAAGTAAATACTTGGCTAATGTTGACTAGTACAATGTTCATTGCTGAATCAAATATCAAGGGCAGTCTTAAATGTAGAGTGAATTTAATTGGTGTATTTTTTCAGGGTTCCAGCAAAAACCAAGTGCATTTGCTGATACTTTTGAAGAAATGTTTTAATGAGGTACTATTTACAGAGATACAACCAAATTTAAGATAACGAACAAGGACTGTAGAGGCACCTATGGACTAAAAGAAAAGACATTAGCTCTGGAGACCGAGTGGTCTGGAGGAAGAAACAAGAGTACTTGAGCCCACTTGAGAGTTGGAACCATGAAAGGGAGACTCCTAAACAGAAGCTGCAATACGGTAACCATGCCAATAACGAATGAAAGCAGAAAAGAAATGAGAGGACCACATACTTGCACCTCTCTCCTTCTGCAGTATTACCCTCATTGGCCAAACTCAGCCAGGAGCCAGAAAGCAAGGGAGAGTAGCTGATGCATTTTGGTAGAGTTTGGCCTCCTAGAGCACAGAGCAGGACTCAGATGAACAGAGAAAGGACCTACAGGGAAATGGCGAATAATCAGCTTTTTAACTGGGTTTTTAAAGATTTTTTAAACTATATTTCTTAAATGTGGAGACAAAGATTTTATCTAAAATTGGGTAAGACAACTATATTGATTTTCATAATTTATATAGGGCTACTTGAAAAGCAATTATGCTTCTCTTTAATACGGCAGGTTTCTCTGATTATAAAAGTGTTTTGACATATTGTGTTAAGAGTAACATGGACCGAAGTCACGTACAGAGAGTTCATAAGAGAAATGTAGACACCCAATAAAAATATGACAAAATAGTTGACCTCGTTATTAATCAAATAAACAAAGAGTAAATTAATCAAAGAAAAAATTAAATAAACCAAGGTGATTCCATGATTTTCTGATCAAACTGGAATGACAAGAAGAAAGATAAATTCTCAGAGTGGTTTAGAGTGTAGTCTGATAGAATCTTCTCACATTGATTGTGAGAATGTAAAATTGGTACAATCTTTCTGGAAATCAATTTTGTAATTTGTATCAAGAAACTTAACTGAATTCATTTTATTTGCCCTAAAAAAAAAAATCTATCTAGTAGAATTTATCCTAGAGAAACAGCCATGAAAATTTGCTTTACTGTTAATTAAATAGCAAACATTAGCAACAACTTAAATAGCTACCAATTTTGAAATGGGTTCAAATGATAGATCTCATTATAAAATAAGTGATTGAGATAGCTTTAAAGGAAATTTATAAAGACAAATGTTAATTACAGTATAAAAATTACAAAATAAAATGTATTATTTAGCAGGAAAAAATTGGAAAAAGGCAGAGATTATAATGATGAACATTCAAATGTTAACAGTAGTAATCTCTGAATCGTGGGTTACTGATACATTTTTCCTTCTAGTTTTATTTTCTTTCTTTCTTTTTTTTTAATATAACTTAGCAGTAGATATATTAGGTTGGTGCAAAAGTAATCGCAGTTTTTGCCATTAAAATATTTTTCATTTATGTAAATGACATTGTGCTGTAGATTTCATTTTTTTCTTACTTTTAAAAAATTTCAGCACTGTTTTTAAGATCTATTTACATTGTCGGGCTTACATCTAGTCCTCCATTTCTTCAGTTTAATATTTCACCTAGAAACAATATAAATTATTTTTATAATCAGAAAAATATAGTAAAATAAAAATACCTTTCTAAAATGCTATATTGGCATTATATAATCCCACAGTTAATCCTTAACTTGAAGGAAAGCTTTATTAGAATGCAGAGGTCTCTGAGACCTCGCTAAGTGTAAGTACAATTTTTTTGTTACTAGAAACTTAGACTTTGTGTTTTTACTGTAGCTCTTGAGGATTTTATTTTTTGGACAAAGTAAGCAAAGTCATTACTGCTGCACAAGCTAGTTAAACATGGTCTAGAGTAGCGACTTTCAGACATTTTAATCTCAGGAACATTTTTCACCATGTACAAAATTATCGAAGAACTCAAAGACCTTTTGTTTATGGAACCCACCCTGCCTGGCTAATTTTTCATATTTTGTTGAAGGCAGTGCCTCATCATGTTGCCCAGGTTGGTCTCTGTCTTAAACTCCTGGGCTCAAGCAGCCCTCCTGCCTTGGCCTCCCAAAGTGCTGGGATTACAGGCATGAAACCCTGTACTAGGTCCCAAGAACTTTTTAAAATATAAGAATACAGAAGCACATCCATTAGCTGGTAGAGTGATGATGTCATCACATGTCATATAGCCTCTGAAAAATTCCACAGTCTACTTGTGACAGAATGGGAATGAAAAAGTCAAACAGCATCTTACTATTACTGTAAAAATAATTTTCATCTCATGGACCCCTTAAAAAAGTTTTGGGGACTCCAGGCGTTCCTGGATCATCCTTTGAGTAGTGAAGGCTTAGATTTTTTTCATTCTTTTGCATTGACACAACTCTCACTGGTCCCAATCCAGAACCCTGAAATAGCATATGCAAGGGCCTAATCTCACTCGGGAGGTTTAGTCTCAGGATTATATCTTCATCACTCTGATTATGTCAAATTTCTTCTACCATTGCACTTACATATTTAAAAAAAATTATTGGGCAAAAACAAAAACAAAAACAAAAAAACCTTGATGTTAAAGTGACTAATGTATTTTCTTAATCAAAAATGAGGAAGCTGGGTCTGACATAGGTTTTGTTCTTTCCACTTATTTTGTTAGCTTAATGATATACCTTTCCAAGACGTAAAAATGAAATCATTTTCCCTGGTACTTTAGCACTTTGTCCTCATTAAAAAAGAATAGCAGTGTACGAGATTCGATTTCCAACTTATTGGACCTCTGAAGATTACATCTGGCTTCCTAAACAGGCTAATCAGTGTGGCACCTATTAGAGAATCCTAACAACAACCAGAAAGACAGAACTCCAATACTGAGAGATGGGAATGCCGACTATCTGCTTGTATTGACATCATGTGCCCATCTGGCTATATGGAGAGACTGGGAGAAAACAAGGGTTATAAGCTGTTGATACATGTTGAATAGAGATCCTCCAGCTTACGGGCACTACTGAGTGCCTACAGAATTTAGAGACCTGTGAGTGAAATCATTGACTGGGGAGAGAGGGCTGTAGAAAGAATAGAAAGACAAGGCTCTTCAGGAAGAAGTAGGCCATCTTGTTGAGTCGCTGCAGGTAGAATAAAGAGAAGAAACCCCAAAGAGCTCAAAATGGAAGTTCAAGAGGGATTTCACTGTGAAGCTGAAAAGCTCTACAGTGCAGAAATATCACTGCAGAAACACAGGTCACCACTGAGCGAAACTGCCATGCGGAATTTGTTTTGAAGTCCTCCATTGCCCCATTCTCTTCTTCCATTGTCTTGTTCCAGTTACAGAACAAAAATTATCCTCAGAAACTTGCCAAGTTGTTCACCATGGTTATTACAATAGCCACCATTTGTTAGGCCCTTGCTATGTGCCAGGTCTGAGCAAGGTGTTTATGTGAATTACCCTACTTAAGTGAATTCTCAGAACAACGAAGTAAGGTAGGTCCGACTATTTCCTCTATTTCACCCACGGAAAAATTGAAGTACAGACGGTTGGAGTAATTTACCGAAGGTCACAAAGCCAACGAGTGGAGCCGCTAGAAATTTAGTGTTATTCCAGTAGAAGAATTTGTGTTTTCGAAGACCAAGCACAGAAGGCAACATTTTACCCAAAAGAACTCTCTAAAAGTGGAGTTTTAGGTACTTTATCCTCCTGGGATAGGACAAGAATGAATTTTTTCTTTTCTTTTTTTTTTGGGAGACGGAGTCTCGCTCTGTCGCCAGGCTGGAGTGCAGAGTGGCGCGGTCTCGGCTCACTGCAATCTCCTCCTCCCGGGTTCAAGCGATTCCCCTGCCTCAGCCTCCCGAGTAGCTGAGAGTACAGGCGTGCGGCACCACGCCCAGCTAATTTTTGTATTTTTAATAGAGACGAGGTTTCATCATGTTGGCCAGAAATGAATTTTTTTTTTTTTTTTTTTTTTACAGTGATAAAAAGTGGTTTACTTCTGGTCACTGCAAAGCACAAAGCCTTTAAGGACCTCTAGTTTACACTTACTATGAGGAGGTATCATCGATACTATTCTGGGACACAGATGAAGGAGAATTTTCTAAAGATATTTTGTAAAATATGTTTTAAAACTAGAAATGCAAAACCTTTCGGTGCCCTGGGATTCAGAGAATCTAAAACAATAAAGTCAAAGCTATAACTAGTCTCTCAGGAGAGGTTACTGAATATGTTTTAAATTGTATTTGCTTAGGATTGTCCTGATTCTATTGATTTTTTGCATGTAACATACCTAGCTTGTGTACCAGCAAGCACTGACTAAGAAAAAGATGACTCTGTGAAGTGTGAATTCTTATGGTAGAAAACAGCACTATGACCACCGAATAAAGAGGATTAAATAGTAAAACACATTTTGAGCCAGCACAAAAGAACAATGCGTGGCACGCTTCCGCCACCTTGTGGAATGACATATATTCGCATGTCTTTTAGGAACCCAAAGCATTTTTTTTCATAAACTTTGTTTAAAATAATTAAATAAATGGCAATATTATTTTCAAACATGTTGCGCATTATTCTGTGTCTTTAATGATTACAGTGTAATTAAGGCACATTTCTGGTGCCCAAGAGGAACGTTATATGTTTATTTTGGTGATCTAGATAAATACTTTATTTTGGTGATCTAAATAATACCTGTTATTTAAAAAAAAAGTAGTAATGAAATAATCTTCCTTCCCACCTTTTCCCTAATTTGCACCTGTGAAGGGGATATTAAATCAAATCTAATTTAAGATAGTACAAACATAAATTGTTTCACATATAATCTTTTATCTTTGGTGAATAATGCATATCATGATCAGTATCCAGGTTTCTAGGTTTTTTGTTTTAATATGCATTTGTAAAATTAATGAATATAGGCAGGGCACGGTGGCTGACACCTGTAATCCCAGCACTTTGTGGGGCCAAGGCAGGCGGATCACAAGATCAAGAGATCGAGACCATCCTGGCGAACATGATGAAACCCCATCTCTACTAAAAATACAAAATTAGCTTGGCGTGGTGGCACATGCCTGTAGTCCCAGCACCTTGGGAGACTGAGGCAGAGGAATCACTTGAACCCAGGAGGCGGAGGTTGCAGTGAGTCGAGATCATGCCACTGCACCCCAGCCTGGTGACAGAGTGAGACTCTGCCTCAAAAAAAAAAAAGAAAAAAAAGTAATGGATATAGGTGTTAGGGTGCTATATGATACTCATAATAGGAGCATGTAAAAAGAAGAAAAAGTGTTAACTGATTGGTGGAACTTTCAAATGTAAAGACAGCACAAGTCACAGTTTTTTGTTAATTTTGCTTCATTTTGGTAGACTGAAAATTTATATGCTTTAGGTAAAGAAGTCCATATACAGGCAATTTCACTATACCACCTGTTTTGAACTAGAAGATTTTTCATTTAGATTAAAAAGATAAAATGGGGTCACACTATATCCCAGTTAAATGATGAAAAGAACTATTTCTTCCTTTCCTTTATCTATGTAATCTCTAATACTCCTATGAACAATGAATATTCCTGACACTGAGAGCTATTATATTTCAATGAGATATCTTTTGATAGACATTTAAAATGTAGAGATGAAAATACAGTGATAAAATATCATATGTTCATAACTAAAGTGCCCCTGTTTAAATTACAATGGAGAGTTTCTGTTCTATAAACAGATTATGGTAAAAAATTTATAAGATGAAACTATCTTGCATGATTTGTTTAATCAAAAACAATCTGCTCTGGATTTTTAAAAAAGGATTATCATCATCATGGCCAGTCTTTCATCTCGGGCTGGGTTTATCCACAGCATTTCTCTCATTCTGCTTTGTCTAGATAACCTTCCCTCAGGAAAAAAACAATACTTATTTTAGTATAGTTTGAATAAAAATAAGGGGGCTGTAAAAATAATACATTTGAAGGTAAACATGGAAGGAATGTGGGGACTATCTACCGTTTTGGATTTTGAATCACTGAAACCATCAGAAAAAGGATGGTATTAAAGAATAAGCAGTCTGGAAAGGAACAGGCCTGGGTTTGAATCCTAGCTTGAACACTTACTAGCTCAGTGATATTTGACAAAATGTTCAACCTCTTAGGGCCTTGGTTTTCTCATTCTAAATAACAGTACAGACACTACAGGATTGCTGAGAAAGAAGAATGCAATAGCAACAGTAAAGCAATGATTCATATAAATGGAAGGAGAAGACAGAACAAGAAACATATCTTTCCCTTCAATAGAATAAAAGACATTGACAGACTAGAATGTATGGGCTACAAGCTTAAACTCAATGAAGTCTTTGGATTAAAATAGAAATGCAAGTTAGCTTGTACTCAGACTTAATGGAGTTAGACAGTAGATTCAAAGACATTCAATAAATTCAACAAATGGTTTATCTCATTTACGTCTCTTTCATTTTACAATACAGTGATTGAATTTATTCTTTTTGGAAGTCCTAGATGCTTTTGCTGAAAGTCAATGTTTAGGCTAGAAACTTAGGAATCTACTTCCATTTCATCCTCATATTCATGCCCCAGAAGAATCCACCAGCAAATGTGGTCAATTATCTCTCCAAAATATTTCTTGCATTCTTTGAATTTTCTCATCTTTGTTGGTGTGCCCTTGCCTGGCTTACCTTCACCTTCAGCTTGGAACATTTAAACAGTCTCCCAACTGGCCCTCTATCCTTTTATTCTTGCCACCTCCAATCTGTGCTTTTATAGAACAGCCAGGGTTTATGTACTTCCCCAACTTAAAATTCTCCTTTGGCTTCTCTTTGCATGTACAAAAAAGTCCATATTTCGCATTCTGTCTTACAAGACACTACATAATCTGTCCCAGGCTTACTTCTAGGACCCTTTCCCCAGGCCACCAGCCCCCAACCCAGTATGCCTTTTCACATAAACTCTCTTCCATAGTCCTGGCCCCTGCTGATCCCTTCCTACCTGCCTCAGGGTGTTTGTCTTGCACACGCTTCTGCTTCTACCTTCTACTTCCTTTTGTATGGTTACATGTCTAGCTCTTTTTCATGCTTTATATCACTTCCTCAGCAAGTCCCGATTCCCTTTCCCCAATCTGAAATAGACTTTCCTTCCTTACTTCCTCTTTATATATCTTAGAAAAAATATCAACTCTGGACCAGGAACTATTCCAGACACAGGATAAATTAATGAACATAAAGACAAATATCCCAAGTAGCTTATGTTCTAGTAGAAAAAATAAAATAAATAGCTAAACTGTGTAATATGATACTAAGTGCTTTGGAGAAAGAGAAAATGAGGAATGGGGATGAGAAGTTGCTGGGTTAAAAGGAATCTTTTAAGTTGTACAGTAAGCAAAGTCCTCCCTGAGATGGTGACATTTGCATGAAGACTTAGGGGAAGCAAGGGTTAAGTCATGGAGAAACAGGGGGAAGATCATTCCAGACAGAGGGGAGCAGTAAATAGAAAAGCCATAAGGTGGGAATGCGCCTGGCAAGTTTGAAAAACAGCAGAAGGTCAGCAAATTTGGAATAGATTCAACTTTTGGCAAACTTATCATAATATGCAAGTTAACTAATCCTTTTGTTTGTTTCTCCTGTCTCTGTGATCTCCACCAGAGAGGAGTACTTTCTCTTTTATTCTTTGATGTATTCAATATACAAGGCACTAACACATAGTAGATAGTCAATAAAATTGATAAATGAATGTTCCTTTCACCTAGTGATGTTGAGAGCAAATGACTCTACTAGGACATGAGTTGTATCATGTGGCAGCTCCTGGATTTGTGCATTCCTATGGAGAGAAGTTAATGTTAGAGGAGGAGATGCTGGCTGACTGTGCGGCAGCTCCCCACACATGGGCAGGTCCTTCCAGAAACACTTGCAGGAAAAGAGCTTGGCTGGAGGCCATCAAATAATAAAGGAAATTGCACGATCCCAAGAGATAGTTTTTCAAGTAATTGCAGGTATAGTGATGAATTACTGCTCCCCACCTCAAAGCTATTGCTTTTTATAGGATGAGCATGGACACTTAGAATCAGAGCACTTTACCAAAAACATGGAGTAAAGAATAGCTGGAACTTCCTTGTCCTTAGGTCTTTCCTTTGCCAGATCCCAGTCTCTGAAAACATCTCTATCACGTTAAATTAAAACATGAATGCATGGACAATGTGTTTCTTTGCCTTAGTTATATTCTTTTGTCTGTGGATACATACTGGTCATTATAATGTAATTTGCCACTAGGCTGATCTTTGTACTATATTGTTTTCTACCTTATCATGAAAATCTCAGAAAAACAATGCCTTATAGGAAGCAATATTCTCTGGCCATTTAAAAATGGGTTTTGCATTAATATAAGGCCAAGACGATTATCATGTGGGGGAAAAAAATCTAACAGTCTATCTGAGTGTGCTCCTAAGGGTGATCCAGAGCTTATTGGATGAGTTCTTTTATCCAAAAAGCAAATTAATTCCAGTGTTTGATGATAAGTTGTCATGATTGGAATAATAGCTATATGGATCCATGTTTCTCCTGCCATCTAGGTTTTGAGTAGATATGGAGACTCCCTCTTAATTTTGCATTCAGGATTAGAAACTCAAATATTAACACTCTTCTCAGTCTTGACATCTCTCACTAATTCTGTGAGTGTTCTGCAATTTGCCTTGGTTTCTGTTCCTTTCCTCAGCTTTTCGGGCTACAAGCCCTGTTATTCTTTTCCTCTTCACAGAAGATTTAACTAATTGGAGCTCATTCATTCTCACAGTTTTAGAGATCATCTATACCTCAAGGAGTCCTAAAATCTGAATCTACCAGCCCTCCTTTCTCTCTGGAGCCTCAGGCCTGTATTTCCAGTTAGTTGCATGTACATTTTCACTGATTTCTAATCATCAGGTGCTTCAATCCCAACCTATAAAACCAAACTTACTTTTTCCCTTTTATCTGTTTCTTGCAATCTTCATTCTCATTTAAACATATTATTACTGGCCGGGCACGGTAGCTCACGCCTGTAATCCCAGCACTTTGGGAGGCCGAGGCTGGCGGATTACAAGGTCAGGAGATCAAGACCATCCTGGCTAACACGGTGAAACCCCGTCTCTACTAAAAATACAAAAAAAAAAAATTGCTGGATGTGGTGGTATGCGCCTGTAGTCCCAGCTACTAGGGAGGCTGAGGTAGGAGATTTGCTTGAACCCGAGAGACGGAGGTTGCAGTGAGCTGAGATTGTGCCACTGCACTCCAGCCTGGCCGATAGCGTGACTCTGTCTCAAAATATATATATAACCAAACATAGAAATCATGTTAGAAAATTTAAAATTATAATAAGGTCATTCTTCTCCCTCCTTCCCTCCATACATTCAGCATTAATTTACTCAACAAATATCAAACACTAACTGTGCATCCAGAATGTGAGCAGGCTTTGGGGACAAAATTGTGAGCAAACATGATGTTTACTCTCTATTTCCATCACTAAGCTCTTTTTATTCTGTATGAAGATATCAATGCATCCCCTCCTCTCCATCTTCATAGTAGTGCAGGGTTTAGGTTTCAGCATTTTCTGCTTTAATGGTGAGTAACTATCAAGTTGGTTTCAGTGCCTCCATCATTTTGCCCCTCCAATCAATACACATTGCCAACAGTCCTCTCTTTTAAACACAAGCAAATTTGCAACAGTACTTGATCCTCACCTAAGCATCTTTGTTGGATCTCCAAGGTAGACAGAATAACATGTGTACTCAGACAGGTTTGCCCTGACTTACCTTTCTATTTGTATCTCCTTCTTTCCTTCTCTGCACCTTATATTCCAGGCACACAGAGCATTTTGACACATCCTGATTATGTTGCTTTCATGCTACTTCTGTTTAAGAAACCATCTGGGGCCGGGCACGGTGGCTCACGCCTGTAATCCCAGCACTTTGGGAGTCCGAGGCAGGCAGATCATGAGGTCAGGAGTCAAGACCAGCCTGGCCAACATGGTGAAACCCTGGCTCTACTAAAAACACAAAAATTAGCCGGGTGTGGTGGTGGGTGCCTGTAATCCCAGCTACTTGAGGGGCTGAGGCATGAGAATTGCTTGAACCCAGGAGGCGGAGGTTGGAGTGAGCCAAGATTGTGACACTGCACTATACAGCCTGGGCGACAGAGCAAGACTGTCTCAAAAAATAAAATAAAATAAAATAAAATAAAATAAAAATAAAAAATAAAGAAAGAAAGAGGGGAAAGGAGGGGGAAAACAGCTGTGTTAGGCCGGGCGCGGTGGCTCAAGCCTGTAATCCCAGCACTTTGGGAGGCCGAGACAGGCGGATCACGAGGTCAGGAGATCGAGACCATTCTGGCTAACATGGTGAAACAAACTAGCCGGGCGAGGTGGCGGGCGCCTATAGTCCCAGCTACTCGGGAGGCTGAGGCAGGAGAATGGCATAAACCCGGGAGGCGGAGCTTGCGATGAGCTGAGATCCGGCCACTGCACTCCAGCCCGGGTGACAGAGCAAGACTCCGTCTCAAAAAAATAAAAAAATAAAAAAAAAATAAAAAAAAAGCTATGTTTTTCAGGTTAAGTGAACTCCTTATAAACATTTAGTAACCGACTCAAGTATCCCTCTTTCTTTGAAGCCTTCCCTGATCTCCCTGCTTCTCTGGTGCTACATAGAAAAGTTTATTGGATTTATGACCTTTCTTTCTTATATTACCCTCACCAGTAATATGTCATTTATGGTTTCCAGGTTTAGCTTCTTACAAATGAAGCAAGAAGTAAGAGCACTTTTGAAATATTCGAAACATAGAATCATTATAGATTTTTACGTTTTTTTCCCCTAGTGTTTTTTCCACTGTCTTTCTGTCTTCTAGCAGGCCATATTTACCGACTCTTTCCAAAGGAATGGGTCTAACTGGTTTTCTCCTAACCATACTATTTTAAAGTATTTTCACAGAGTTTGGCTACCATTGCCAAAATAAATTTTAGAACACATTTGTTACTCCTCCATAATTCCTATACTCATTGTCAGTCACTCCTTATTTGTCCCTAAACCCTCAGCCTAGGCAACCAGCAATTTACTTTCTGTCTGTATGAATTTGTCTATTCTGGATATTTCATGTAAATGAAATCATAAGTGATGTGGCCTTTTGTGTCTGGATATTTCACTTAGCATAATGTTTTCAAGGCTCATGGATATTGTAACAGGTATTTGTACTGTATTCATTTTTATGACTGAGCAATATTTCATTGTACTGATATACCATATTTTGTTTATCCATGTATTAGTTGATAGATATTTGTGTTGTTTCTACTTTTGACAATTATGAATAATGTTGCTTGCTATAGATGTTTGTGTATAAATTGGTGTGATTAATTTACTTTTCATAGAAATAACTTTCTTTTTTCACTCTTATTTGCGTAGTGGTTAAGAGCATAGATTCTAATGTTAGACTGTGCTCAAATTCTGCAACCTACCATCTATGTGACTTTGGACTAATGTCTGACTTTCTTTTGACCTCAGTTTTCTCACCACTAAAAGGAGTATGATAATAGTATCTTCCTCATAGGTTAAATGAGTAAATTTATAGAAAGTTTATAGAACAGTGCCAGGAGCATAGTAACTGCTCTATCAATATTTGCTATTAATATAATTTTTTCATGTAATATTTATTAAATTATGTAATTCCAATAACAGGTGGAGCTATTATAACAGTATTAGTAACCAACATAACACATTCCTGAAAAACTTAACCTGTGGAATACCTAGTCTCTGGTGAGGTCATTCAATGTGCAATTCACATTAGTCACTAATTTACAGAGAAAATTAAAATTATTAAAGTTAACCCCTTTGATTACCTAAAGGAAGGTCAGTTAGGAGGGCTTCTACCATATTGAGATTGCTCATAAGGACAAGGTTAAAATTAGATTACATAGATCAAAGGTTAAAATAGATAAAATTACAGACAGTGTTCTGCATTGCATCTTTTTAATTTGAGACTGCATTTAGACAAGGAAAGAAACAAGGATTTGGAAAGAAGTTGTATCTATAAGTTTCCAGGTTTCGTGTTAAATATGACCACTAATACCAACTACATCTATTTCATAAAATTGTCATATTTAACATGGTATTGTTTGTGATGTTCAAAGATGTATTGTGAAATCTATCTGTGAACTGAAAATTATTATCTGGATTGTTGTTTGACGGTTTGAGGATTTGCTCCATGTGTAAGTTAAATTTGGTCAGGAAAGTGGAAGATATGGTTTGGCTCTGTATCCCCACCCAAACTCATCTTGAACTGTAATCCCAATTGTAATACCCATGTGTTGGGGGAGGAACCTCATGGGAGGCAATAGATCATGGCAGCGGTTCCCCCATGCTGTTCTCATGATAGTAAGTGAGGTCTCACGAGGTCTGATGATTTTATACATGGCAACAGGAAGGAGAAACCCAGTGCAAATGGCTCCCATGCTCCTCCATTTACACTGCACTTCTCGTTCCTGTAGCCATCTGAAGAAGGACGTGTTTGCTTCCCCTTCTGCCATGATTGTAAGTTTCCTGAGACTTCCCTAACCCTGCACAACTGCGAGTCAATTGAACCTCTTTTCTTTATATATTACCCAAACTTGGGAAGTTGTTTTATAGCAGCATAAGAATGGACTAATACACCACCCTAGTTATTTACAGTAAAAAGGAAGTTAGATGTAGGGAATCTGGAAGGATGAAACTTTACAAGGTTTGGACCGATAGTTTCAGCTGCCTGCAGTGATCAAAATGGTTACTTCTCAGGAAACTACCCAAAGCCTCAGGCAAAATCCCATGTGAACTCTTGGTCTGGCACACACACCTCTGCAACTGCCACCTGGGAATAGTGGCTTTTCTTTACCTTCTGCCTTCCAAATCTCATACAAGCTTCTCTCACTGAAGGATTTTAGCCCAGTCCTTACTGGCATAATAATCAGGAAATGAGGTTGATAGGCTTTTACACCCTTGCTACCTCAGAAGGTGATCTCAGAAAGCAGGAAAGATACAGAGGGCCAAGTAATTTCCAGCAGTGTTTGGTAGTTTGATATTGAAAATATTTCCATTGATACTTAGCACTTGATTGAGCATTATACAAATATTTTTATTTTCCTAAAAATAAATGACTAGTTCAGAGTGCTAAAATGATGAGTGGGAAAAAAGGAATGACTTCTACAACTGCATGCACATTTGAAAATTTCATTTGAATATTTTCCCTCCAAGATAAATGGCTGCCCCTGGGTCTTAGAGTAGCCCCCACTGATCACCAGTGCCACACCCATGTTTCTCTTTCTTTCTTTCCTTCTCTTCTCTCCTCTCCTCTCCTCTTTCTTTCTTCCTTTTTCTTTCTCTTTCACTCTTTCTCTTTCTCTCTTTCTCTCTTTTGTGTTCAGGACCACAGAGCCCCTTCAGGCAAAGGCTGTGAAGAGATGTGTGCTATACCCTTTCTGTACTAGCCCTGTGGAGGGAAGTATGCCCTCCTCCATCCCAACCCAGGAAGTTGAGTGTCTTGCCCCTCTCAGTGCTCTGAGGGTACGGGCTCCTCCCCTACTCAAGTGTCAGTCACAGATCTCTGCTCCATACTCCTGAGCTCTATGCTCAGCAAAAACCATATTATCATCCCAATAGATGCAGAAAAGGCTTTTGATAAAATTCAACATCCCTTCATGATAAAAACCCTCAAGAGACTAGGCATTGAAGGAACACATCTCAAAATAATAAGAGCTGTCCTTGAGAAACCCATGGCCAACATCAAACTGAACAGGCAAAAGCTGAAAACATTCCTCTTGAGAACCAGGACAGAGGCAAAAATGCCCACTTTCCTCACTCATTTAAACATAGTACTGGAAATTCTAGCTAGAACAACGAGGAAAGAGAAAGAAATAAAAGACATCTAAATAGGAAAAGTGAACGTCAAGCTATCTCTCTTCACTGATGATTTATTTTTATACTCTGAAAACCCTAAACACTCTACCAAAAGACTAAAGAGCTGATAAACAATGTTAGCAAGGTTTCAGAACACAAAATCAATATACAAAAAATCAGTGTTTTTTTCTTTTTTCTTTTTTTGAGATGAAGTCTCACTCTGTCACCCAGGCTGGAGTGCAGTGGCGCAATCTCTGCTCACTGCAAGCTCTGCCTCCCGGGTTCAAGCCATTCTCCTGCGTCAGCCTCCCGAATAGCTGGGACTACAGGCACCCACTACCACGCCTGGCTAATTTTTTAAATATTTTTAGTAGAGACAGAGCTTCACTACCAGGATGGTCTCGATCTCCTGACCTCGTGATCTGCCCATCTCAGCCTCCCAAATTGCTGGGATTACATTCGTGAGTCACCACACCTGGCCAAAAATCAGTAGTATTTCTATACACCAATAATATCCAAGGCAAGAATCAATAACACAATGCCATTTACAATAGCCACAAAGAAAATAAAATACCCAGGAAAACAGCTAACCAAGGAGGTGAAAGATCCCTAGAAAGAGAACTACAAAACACTGCTGAAGGAAATCAGAGAGAACACAGATAAATGGAAAAACATTCCATGCTCATAGATTGGAAGAATCAATATTATTAAAATGGCCAGACTGCCCAAAGTATTATAATTTACAATTTTAATGCTATTCCTGTCAAACTGCCAAAATTATTATTCACATAATTAGAAAAAAAGGATTCTAAAATTCATATGCCACCAAAAAACACTCTGAATAGCCAAAAGATTCCTAAGCAAATAGTAGATAGCCAGAGGCATCACATTACCCAACTTCAAACTAGACTATAATATTACAGTAACCAAAGCAGCATGGTACTTGGATTAAAAACAGACACATTGAGCAAAGGAACAGAATAGAAAATTCAGAAATAAAGCCACACACCTAGGAACATTTGATCATTGAAAAAGCCAACAAAAACAAGCAATGGCAAAATGACTTCCTATTCAATAAATGGTGCTGGGATCATTGGTTTCTCATACGCAAAAGAATGAAACCAGACCTTTACCTTTCACAATATAGAAAAATTTACTCAAGATGGATTAAAGATTTAAGTGTAACATCTCAAACTATAAAATTCTAGAAGAAAACCTAAGAAATTTTGGCTAAGTTCCCCAAAGAAATTGCAACAACAACAACAACAAGAAATTGACAAGTGGGACCCAATTAAACTGAAGAGCTTCTGCACAGCAAAATAAACTATCAGCAGAGTAAACACAGAGCCTCCAGAATGGGAGAAAATATTTGCAAACTATGCATCTGACAAAAGTTTGTTATCCAGAATCTACAAAGAACTTAAATCAACAAACGAAAACAAGTAACCCCGTTAGAAAATGGGCAAAAGGATATGAACAGACATTTCTGAAAATAGTAAATAAAGCAGACAACAAACATATGAAAAAAATGCTCATGATCACTAATCATCAGATAAATGCAAATCAAAACCACAGTGAGATGCCATCTCACACCTGTCAGACTGGTTATTATTAAAAAGTCAAAAAACAACAAAGACTGGCAAGGTTGCAGAGAAGAGGGAATGTTAATACACTGTTAATGGGAATGTAAACTAGTTCAGTCACTGGAAAGCAGTTTGGAGAGTTCTCTGAGAACTTAAAACAGAATTACTGGCCAGGCGCAGTGACTCATGCCTGTAACCCCAGCACTTTGGGAGGCCAAGGCGGGTGGATCACCTGAGGTCAGACCAGCCTGACCAATATGGTGAAACCCCATCTCTACTAAAAATACAAAAACACACAAAAATTAGCCAGGCATGGTGCTGTGTGCCTGTACTCCCAGCTACTCAGGAGGCTGAGACAGGAGAATTGCTGGAACCTGGGAGGCAGAGGTGGCAGTGAGCTGAGATTGTGCCACTGCACTCCAGCTTGGGTGACAGTGAGACTCCATCTCAAAAAAAAAAAAAAAAAAAGAACTACCATTCATCTGATTACTGGGTATATACACTTAAAGAAAAGTAGATCATTATACTAAAAAGACACGTGCACTGATATTGTCATCATCATGCTATTCACAATAGCAAATCTACAAAATCAACCCAGGTGCCCACAAATGGTGGATTTGGATAAAGAAAATATTGTACATATAGATCATGGAGTACTATGCAGCCACAGGAAGGGGGGAAATAATGTCTTTTGCAGCAACATGGATGGAGCTGGAGGCCATAATCCTAAGTTAATTAACACAGGAACATAAAATCAAGTACCACATGTTCTCACTTATTAAGGGGGAGCTAAACATTGAACACACATGAACATGAACGTGGAAACAACAGATATTGTGGACTACTAAAATTGGGAGGTTGGGAGGGGATCTTGGGTTGAAAAACTACCTGTTGGGTACTGTGGTCACTACCTAGGGGCAATATACACATGTAACAAACTTGCACAGGTACTCTCTGTATCCAAAATAAAAACTGAGGCTGGGCGACGTGGCTCATACCTATAACCGCAGCACTTTGTTGATCCTGGGTTGGTGTGTCACTTGAGGTCAGGAGTTTGAGACCAGCCTGGCCAACACTGCAAAATCCTGTCTCTCCTAAAACGACAAAAATTAGCCAGGTGTGGTGGTGCGGACCTGTAATTCCAGCTACTAGGGGGGCTGATGTGGAAGAATCACTTGAATCCTGGAGGTGGAGGTTGCAGTGAGCAGAGATTGTGCCACTGCACTCCAGCCTGGGTGACGAAGTGAGACTCCATTTCATAAATAAATAAATTGAAATAAATTAAATAAATTTTAATAAATTAAAAATTGAAATAATTTTTAAATAACTTTTTAAATTAGAAAAGAAGATGTACAAATAGCCAACAGGTTCATGAAAAGATACTCATGATTACTAATCCTTTGGGAAATAAAAATTAAAACCACAGTGAGATATCACAGCATACCTGTTAGATTGGCTTTTATTAAAATGATGAATGATAACTTTGGCAAGGATATGGAGGCAAGTGAAACGTAATCCAATTAATGTAATGTAAATTAGTACAACCCTTATGGAAAACGGTATGGAAGTTCCTCAAAAAACCAACAATAGAACTACCATGTGATTCAGCAATCTCACTTTTGGTAATATACCAAAGGAATTAAGTAAATATTTTGAAGAGATATTTGCATCCCATGTTCACTGCAGCATTATTCACAACAGTCAACATGTGAAATCAATCTAAGTGTTCATCAGCAGATGAATGAATAAAGAAATGTGGTGTACAAACACAATGGAATGCTACTCAGCTTTACAAATGAATGAAATTCTGTCATTTATGGCAATATAGATGACTCTAGAGGATATTATGCGAAGTGAAAGAGTCAGGCACAAAAAGGCAAATACTACATGATCTTACTTACATGTGGAATCTACAAAAAGTTGCACTCATAAAAGTAGAGAGTGGAATGATGGTTACCAGAAGTTGAAGAAGAAGAAAGGGGAGAGTGAGGGAATTGGGAATTACTGGTCAGAGGGCACAAAGTTCAGCTATTAATATATAGGAGGAATAAATTTTGATGTCTATTCCATAGGAGGGGAACTATTGTCAGTAATAATGTATGGCATATTTCAAAATAACAAAGAGTGTAAATTGAAAATGTATCACCACTAAGTATTAAGTGAGGTGATAGATGTGTTAGCTTGTATACCTAGAATACAGACTACATGTAATAGAATTATAAATTTGCCAGTAAAAATAATATTAAGTTTAAAAAGAAAATAAATAAATTCCAAGAGAAAGGAGAGTTGGAGGAGGAATCTAGAGATTAAAATGTCTTAAAATGTCATCCGAGGACAATGTAAACCTTATCAGGAAATTACTTCAAACAAAGTATAAAAAGATAATGACCTTTATGGGGTAATTGGAATTTGAACACTTATAGGATATTTGATATTAAGGATTTATTGTTAATTTTTAGGTATAAGAATAATATTGTAGTTGTGTTAAAAAATAGTCTTTATCTTTTAAATACTGGAACATTTATTACTTTTTCTTGTATATGTGTGTATGATAAAGTAAAATAAATCTTATACATATCAGAAAATTTCAAAGCGGAATAATTATTCCTAGTTAATGTTGATGTACTTTTTTTTTTTTTTTTAGAGACAGAGTCTTGCTGTGTTCCCCAGGCTGGAGTGCAGTGGTGCGATCGTGGCTCACTGCAGCCTCCACCTCCTGGGTTCAAGCAATTCTCCTCTCTTAGCCTCCTGAGTAGCTGGAACTACAGGCATGGACCACCACGCCAGACTAAGTTTTGTATTTTCAGTAGAGACCGGGTTTCGCCATGCTGGCCAGGCTGGTCTCCAACATCTGACCTCAAGTGATCCACCCACCTTGGCCTCCCAAAGTACTGGGATTACAGCCGTGAGCCACCGTGCCTGGCCCGTATTTATGTACTTTTATTAGCTCCTTAGTCATAGCTGTCTAATACATGGAACACCATGTATTAATATAATCTTTTACGCATTTTTCATGCATATCACATACTACAACTTCTTGGTATAGGACATGGCCAGTAACCATAGCAGTCATATTCTTCCTATAATTCCAGATGAAGAATTAGCTTTTTCTAATCATTTGTGTCCAAGGGACCTACATACAGGCTGTGAATGGAAGGCATTAGTTATGTTGAGTCTGGATAGGTTTAGAAAAGCGGCATCAGTTGTTACTGGTTGTCCTTTAGATTTTTCTTTTTGTTAAAATT
>NW_012123487.1:8142464-8150524 GCF_000951035.1 Colobus angolensis palliatus
TGCCTAGGTTTTCTTCTGGGGTTTTTATGGTTTTAGGTCTAACATTTAAGTCTCTAATCCATCTTGAATTAATTTTCATATAAGGTGTAAGGAAGGGATCCAGTTTCAGCTTTCTACACATGGCTAGCCAGTTCTCCCAGCACCATCTATTAAATCGGGAATCCTTTCCCCATTTCTTGTTTTTGTCAGGTTTGTTAAAGATCAGACGGTTATCCTTCAGATTTTTCATGTCTTAAAATAAGAACTGTTTTCACTGCACATGAATGTCACACACTGCTAGATGAGACCATAACTAGCTGGAAATACAAAGTAAAAATCTTAATCCCAATTCTGACTAAGTCTCAACTGTGTTCAAATACTGGTTCCATACTAATTTGTGCAAATTTGTGATTTGTAATTTTCTATGGCTCAATTCTCTCATCTGTAAAATTGGAATTCTGTGGGAATTGTTGGGAGGCCTAAATATATTAATAAATGCAAAGCACTTATTACAGTGTCTGACACACATAAAAAATACTAGCAATTACTTTAGTATTCTATAGAGATTTTCCCCCTCCAATACATAGATTATATTGAAGACTGATTATCCTAAACTTTCAGAGTATTCTTAAATATCTTCAGGCATCCCTTTAAACATTTCAGAGACTATGCCGTTTCGTCAAATGACTTATTAGTCATTTAAGTATATTTTAATTTCATTTATTTTATACAGATCATATCTATTGTAGCATCATATTAATTTTTTCTTCATGGCTTATTTTTACTATTATAAATAAACTTTATATTCTAGTTGTTGGGGAAACTTACTATCTCTTTTTATATTGATTATAGTGTCACCTTTCGGATTCAAAAAGGAAGAATGTTAGAAAATGTATAGCTATAAGGTAGAATAGCATAAATATTAAGGCTAGGGACTTTGTAGTCATTAAAATCTAGGTTGAATTTTAGTATTTCCATTTCCAAACTAAATAATCTCAGGTAAAATTTATGAAAGATATAACCTTTCTGAGACAGTCTTCTTCTTGTTGGTGGGGTGGTTCAGGTTCTTGACTTGGTCACACAAAAGAATTTGAGAGAGATTCCAAAGTATAAGCAGACAAAGAAGTTTATTGCAAAGCAACAGTACACTCTGAAAGGCAGAGCGGACTGCTCAAAGTGACAGACAGCCCCTGGTGCCTTAAGGGAAATTCCCTAACTATACATACATATTCATAAAATACCGATGAGGTCAAGTCTGCAAAGGCAGACCTGTGGTTGTACGTGCACTCAGCATATACATGCTCTAACATGCATCACACATATCATTAGCATATAAAATCTCCACCTAGGGGTATATTTTTTACTATTTAAATGAGGAAACGGTTACTGTAAGCTAAATCTTGAGCCTAGCTGTGCATGTGGGACCCCAGAGAAGTCTCCAGCTCCCCTAAGGCAGGAATTTGTAGCTAATAGCTTCTTGGGCTTTGGTGCAGATTGGATGGAGAGAAGCTACAAAATGAATGAGGGGCTTTTTTTTTTTTTTTTTTCTCTTTCCTGGGGGCCTATCGGGTATTAGGAATGATCCAGCAGTCAGCTGGTATCCTATAGGATTGCTTATCTTGCAAAAGTGTTAGATGCTGACACAAGGTGGGGTGCAAATGATGCAAAAGGAGCCTGCAGGGCTTCACGTAAGGGGAGAAGTCAGTATGGCCTCCTAACCTTACTTATCCTGTCTCATTTTCTCTATCCAAATGGAGATCCGATGTTCTCCTCGGGGTTATTGTAAGGCTTAAGTAAGCCTACATACCTAAAACAATGAATACACTATCCAGCATGTAATAAATGTCATAACATGTTCCAGAAACCATTAGTAGAGTTTTACATTCCTTTTAATTCAATCCTTCCAATAACCTTATACATAAGACATACACTGTTATCACTGGTATTCAAACAACAAACTGAGGTCCAGAGAAGTCAAGCTATTTATTAAAAGACATGAATTTATACCCACATATATTCACGATAGTGGCCAAATTCTTGTTTTTTTTTTTTTTTGGTTTATTATAGCTTACATAATAAAATGCGGAACTCTTATGAATACAATTTGAACATTTTTTATATTCATATAGACTCTTATAATTACCATGCAGATCAAGGTATGAATTATTTCCATCACATCAGGAGACTCCCTGCATGGGTCATCCAGTCAGTGTCCTCCCTTACCCTTCCAACATGACCTCTAGTCTGACTTTTAACACTAGAGTTTCCTTTTTTTTTTTGACATGGAGTCTCCCTCTGCCCCAGGGTGGAGTGCAGTGGCACAATCTCGGCTCACTGCAACCTCCGACTCCCTGGTTCAAGTGAATCTCCTGCCTCAGCCTCCCAAGTAGCTGGGATTACAGGCACGCACCACCTCACCCGGCTAATTTTTGTATTTTTAGTAGAGATGGGGTTTCACCATGTTGGCCAAGAGGGTGTCGATCTCCTGACCTTGTGATCTGCCCGCCTTGGCCTCCCAAAATGCTAGGATTACAGGTGAGCCACCGCACCAAGCCGAGGTTAGTTTTACTGTTTTTGAACTTCACACAAATTCAATCCAATGTGCAATCTTTTGTGTCTGGCTTCTTCCACTCATCCTTTTATTTGTGAACTTGATCTCATGTTGTTGCATACATGAGTAGTTTATTCTCAGTTGCTATGTCCCATTCGATAGTATGATTATATTACAATTTACCCATTTTATTGTTGAAGGACATTTGGGTTGTTTCCAGGTTTTATCTTTTCTAAATAAAGCTGTTATAAATACTTTTGTTTAGGTCTTTTTTGCAGGCATATACATTCCTTTGTTTTGTATAAAAACTTAGGAGTTAGATTGCAGGGTCATGGGGTATAGGTTTGCAAATTTTCAAACAGTGCTTGAATTCTTAAACATGTCATTTGCAACATCTTCATCAGCAACAACTGTTGACAGTTTTAGTAAGTCTGCCTTGCCAGTAGTTTATTTGCCCTCTCTGAACAAGAGGGATATCATGTATTTGTGTGAGACAACACTTCCTCTTTTCAGCCCATAGCCTATTGTCATAGAGGTGGACATCACACTCAAGATGGAATGACCATATTCTCACTCAAGAATCTGGCTGAGACTAAGAGCCATTTACTCTTTGTGGATCTGGAACATGGAAGCTTGGAACTGTAATACAGACATCATGCCAAATAGAAAGGCAAAGACAGCCAAGGTGTACAGACAGAAGAATTACCCAGTTACACAGAAAGTAAAAGAGAAATACTTCCTGGATTCCTGAGAGTTTTCCAGTGTCTTATTCAAGTGTCTAATTAAAGCTTGGTCCTTTATACTATTTATAGATTCTCTGAAACACTCCTGTGTTCTGTCTCTTTTCCATAAGCTTGCTAGAGGGAGTGTTTGATACCAGTATTCAAAACATTTTTCTAATACAGGTTTGTACCATATAATTCCAGTTAACTGTGACAATAATTTGGAAAATTATTTCTATTGTATCAATTCACATTCCTCTAATTACAAGCATATATAGCAAATAATATAGCCAATAAATAATAGGAAGGTGATAAATGTTCTTATATGTGCAGCACTGAAAGTAAAATGTTATCCTTACAATGTCACTGGCAGCATCGTTTGACAGATATCAGAGGAGGGCTTCATTTCTTCACAAGGCCTCAGCTCAAATGGCAACTTTGGTGAGCCCTAAAGCCCCCTCTGTTTTCTCAATGGGGTTTACTACCCTATCCCCATAAACCAATAGCCCTACATCTCCTCACATACCATTCTGTAGCAGAAAATTTACATGTGCTTTACTTACACATACCCAGAGTCAAGATGTTTCCTCCTAAGATACACAGATGTTTACACATCTTCCAACACACATGCAAACAAGAGGGACCCCTTGGAGTTTGTTCTATGCATCCATCACTCCCATGAGTCAGAACTCTTGGGAGCAAGAGGTATTTGGAGTTGGTGCATTGAGAAATATTTTGGAAGGACACTGTTGGAGGTCAGAATGCCTCATCTGGAGAGCTGGTGAAGAAGCTATGTAATTTAATTGCTCATTCACCTTCTACCCTCACTGGTCTATTGACCTGATTCGAAAATGAACTTGAATACCGAAGATTGTTTGCCAATTCAACCTTGGAGAAATTAAAGGAAGCCTCTTACTCTTTCCATTCTTTTCTCCCACTCTAATCTATTTCTGATTTATATCCAAATGCCATGGAGGATAGGGGTTCATAATTCTGCCAGGTGGATTAAACAGTTGAATGGAACAAGCTAGCGTCTTTCATTCTAACCTTCTTGTTTACTTTAACCTTTTCCCTCACTGCCAGTGACACTTCACTCTTTTATAAGAATTTGTTCCCGAGCTTGAGCAACTAGAATCCTGTTGAGGGTTTGGAATCTAAGGAATTGAATTTCAGAATGACAATGAAAAAGTTATGTGAGACTCTCAACCCCATTTCAAGGACAAGTCTTGAAAGTCTTTATTATGTTCTCACCTATTGATTCTCTTCATCCTGAGATAGTGTTGACCTCAACCTAACTCCCATCTTGTTTCACTTCCTACTCTCTCTTTTAGTCCACTGAAATATGGTGATCACGATTCCTCCACAGGCCCAGAGTGTCTGTGTCTCAAAGTCTTCAGCCACTAGATCATCACCTGAGGCCAGATAGCTACTACATATGGGAGTGGTACTCCAGGTGGATTATAGGCAGGCCAAAAACCCTGGTTAGAGACATGGGAAAAGCAGGGGCCCCCAAACATAAGATAAAATGTAAATATTCATAGTAATAACAAATGTTTATTCAAGACTTACTGTGTGCCTGGTACTAGTCTCAGCACTGGACATACAGAAGAACTTAGTTAACGTTCACAGCAGTCCTATGATGGATATACTACATTATCCTCAGGAGAAAAAGGCACAGAGAGGCTAATTACTGTCCAACTCACAGAGTGAGTAAGTGGCTCAGCAGGCATTTGGACTGGAGCCATCTGAATCCAGAGTCCAGATTCTTAATCTCACCTCCCAAATAAAATAGTTAGATATTTCAGGGGGAAAAGTATTGAGTAAAATAAGATCTTGGTGGGCCTAGCCATTATTTTCAAGCCTGGAATTATTTTAATTTTTAGTTTATCATGGATGCATATCAGGAAAGCACTAAACTCTCTTCTGTGTTTGGGTTCTAGTGTTTTCAATCTAACCTTGGACCATTATGCTATGAGGCCTTGAACAATTTCTCTGAGACTCAGTTTCTTGTTTTGCATAAAAGGGCATTAAAATATTCATTCTACAGGGGTGTTTGGGAGGACAAAGGTAAAATATTTGCATTATACGGTAGTGCAGTAACGCATTATAAGTACTCAGCAAATAGTAAGGATAATAAATAATAGCTGTCATTTAATAGGTGGTTATTAGGTGACAGGCAATGCTCATATATTATCTCAAGTAATCATATGGAGGCACACTTATGGAAAAGTACTATCAAGTGAATGATATTTAAATCCCTATGGTAGGACTTATGTTCCTTTCTGTTTCCTGTTTTCTTGTTAGCAAGGCTTATTATAGGAGTACTGAGTATCCCCCAAATATTTGACTTTGTATACTTCTTTAAAAGAATTATCCCTAGATCACTAACCTTTAAGAAACCAGTTTCTAGTTAGCTATTCGTCTAATCTTTTTTCAAAGTTTATAGCAAAGACTTGGAGCCAACCCAAATGTCCATCAATGATAGACTGGATTAAGAAAATGTGGCACATATACACCATGGAATACTATGCAGTCATGAAAAAGGATGAGTTCATGTCGTTTGCAGGGACATGGATGCAGCTGGAAACCATCATTCTCAGCAAACTATCGCAAGAACAGAAAACCAAACACCACATGTTCTCACTCATAGGTGGGGAATTGAACAATGAGAACACTTGGACACAGGGTGGGGAACATCACACCCTGGGGCCTGTCGTCGGGTGGGGAGAGGGGGTAGGGTTAGCATTAGGAGATATACCTAATGTAAATGACGAGTTAATGGGTGCAGCACACCAACATGACACACGTATACATATGTAACAAACCTGCACTTTGTGCACATATACCCTAGAACTTAAAGTATAATAATATTAATAATAAAGAAAACAGAAGAGAGTACCATCTGCATGTCAGCATTAAAGAATAGAAACTTTGTACTAGAAAGTATGACTGGCTAATTTAATTCTCTCAGAATGTTTATGTCACATTTTCTTATAGCTCAGTTTCAAAAGGATTCTATGGTCTGAGAATGAATATGTAGAAGGTGTTTGGATTGTTTGCTTTTTGAGTGATTTCTGTTTACAATAAGATGAAAATTTAATGGAAAGAAATGTGATTTTTTTCTGAAGCACTACTGATATGCTTTATCTCTAACTGGTAGGTATAAATTAATGTGAAAAAGGGCAATACATTTTAAAATCTTACATAAAATGGAGGTATCTAAACTTTATTTCTTCTTTGAGTGCTAGGAAAGCTATAGACAGTAATGAAAATAGTGCTACTGTTCCCTCTGCCAGCATCATTCTTGGGGCTTTGACATTTGAATTCACAAGTTAGCTTTTATTTTTAACAGTTGTTGAAAATATGTATTTTTAAACTCAGAAGTAATTCCCTTTTTCCTAGCAATTTACTCATGGCATTCAGTTGCATGATTTTTACCTTCGTTGAATTTTACCTAGAATTATTTGGAAATGTTAACTATTGAGAAAAAAGCATTCCATAATTTCTAATGGGTTATGCCACTAAGTGATCCAATCTAGAACATGTATGTAGGTGTGTGTATTTGTGTGCGTATATTTGTGTGTGTGTGTGTGTGTGTGTATGTTGACATAGTTGTTTTAATTGAGGTAGCTAATTTATTGTTCAGTATCTAAGGGAAAAAGGTATAAAAGCAGAAAATGTTCACTATGAACTTGCTGATAATTCAGATATAAATTATTTCATGTAGCAAGAGTTCATAAAAATACAGGTGGTACAGAACAAAAACCAGTGGAGAAAAAAATTGAATTAAATTAAGCACCAGCAGCAGCACATTAAATTGCATTAGGATTGACAAGAGAGTTTTTGTATGGTGTAATAAAGTACTTTCCAAGGTTCTGTGACCTCCTGGATGTACTTGTACAACGACCACAGAACAGGCACGGAAGTGTGACTATCCTTCATATTTGCATTAATGCCAAAGACCATCATAGAAGTTAATGAAAAGGAAATGTTAGAAAAGATTTCAAGGTTATTCTCACATATTTATGAGAATATTTATGCACGAGGTTATTTATTTAGAATGGGATTGTATCTTAACAACCATAAAACAAGAATACATATGACCTTGGTTGATCCTTTTTTCCACTTCTCAGGCTTCCATTAGTCTTTCTTTTTATTTGTAGTACATCAGACTCTCCATGAATACAGAGTCTTATTTTCCCCCAGTATTGTTTTATTTTAAATTGGAAAAGGGAAATAAATATTTTTTCCCCTCTCTGAGTTTCCACTAGGTGGTGAGACCTTGGATAACAAGGATAAAAATGAACAAATACTATCAACTGTCCTTGAGGAATTTTCCATCACATATATGTTTGAATGTATCTCATGTTTAGGCAGTTTCAGTCTATTTCTATTTTACTTAAATTCAGTAGCATACTGAATTTATCAAATTTCAATATCTATTGGTATATCGATTTGTTTTTTTAATCTGCTGTCTTAATAAATCACCTTAATAGATTTACTAATATTAAAATTAAAATATTCCTACATTCCCAGGAAAACTTCACTTGGTCTTGGGACCTGATTGTATCAATACACCACTGTATTTAGTTTATGGAGTAGCTATTCAAAATTTTTCATTAGTAGTCATAAGTGAAATCAATCTATAGCTTCCCTTTTTGTCATATTTTTAGACTAAATTTAGGTTCTAAGCTTTGTAAACTTAAATGTGGGAGGCTTTCAACATTTTTCTGTATGAATACTGTAATAATCCTGTCTTCTCTGAAAGACAGGCAGAACTTAACAGAATTCATCTAGACACAGCATAT
>NW_012123487.1:8151694-8161502 GCF_000951035.1 Colobus angolensis palliatus
GATTTCAGTGTTTTGTCTCCTGGTTTATTTTTTGTCAAATTCTGAAAAATGTATTAAAGTGTGTCAGTGTCAGGTCTGATTAACTTTAGCTTCAACTGATAGCATTTTATCTTATCTGAAGCAATATTTTTATGACTATTGAGGATTCTCTATGTGTTATTTATTTCACCATTGTAAATCTATTCTTTTTTGTTCTATTAATGTTTTCTACCTTAAACTTGTTACATCTACTATTAATATCTCTCTCCTAGTGTTTTTTCTGGTTTCTTAATTTGCTTTATATTATTTTCCTATTTATTTTTAACACATTTTATACTGTTTTATACATTTATTTCTTGTAAGTAGAATACATCTGAGATTTCTTTTTAAATGTAATCTTGAAATCTTTGTCAGTGCTGTATTGGCATTCTCAATGGCAATTATAGTGTTTAATTAATTTTTATCCTCATTAGGCAAGGTCTTCATCACCTGTGGATATTTACAAAGGGAAAAATGTAATCACATTTACTTCTGCATATTATTTTTTCCTCCTCAATCAGTTCTCTTCTCTTCCTTCTTATTCTCATTTTTCACATGCTTTATCTCCCAGCTCTAACTTTCTCATGTCTGTTTTTGCTCATATTTTAAAATTTCTTTAATATTTTCTGGTTTATGATGATTCTTCTCTTTACTATTCCAGTGTTATAATTTAGTGATGACCAATTCTCTTTTCAATTCCCCTATTAAAATATAAATTCAGAAATCATGCTCTTTGATGAATCTCGGAAATTTTTTAGCCTCTAATCCTATCTAAGAACTTCCAGATCTCATTGAGATGCCATGTTACACAGTTTTGATTGGCAAAAATTAAGAAGTTTCCCTCAGATTTCAGATCATTGAGGTCTCTTATTCATTGCTGGTAGTAAGGTAAAATGCTTCTACTTTGGAAAACAATTTGACATTATTTTTTAAGATGAACATTTCCACAAATTGGACTCACAAGTTCCCAAGAGGATCTATAAGTATGTGCACTAAAAGATATGAGAAAGAATGTTTGTAGCATCACTGTTGGTAACAGCAAAAACTAGCACAGCCCAAATATACAATAATTGTTGAATATATTGTAGTACATCCAGTTTTGTTATATAAAAGTGAAAATAAATTAATGCTTGGATTTTTTTTGCATCAATCTTAGTAACATCAAGTTGAGTCAGAAAGCAAGTACCAGATTCCTTTTTTTAAAAGTTCACAAGACAAGTAAAAGTACAAATATTTGGGCATACTGGTTTAAGTAATACATCTCTAAACAAAAGAAAAGAACAAATTTAGAATGGTAGTCACTTCTATTTTTTATTTTTTTTTTATTTTTTTTATTTTTTGAGATGGAGTCTCACTCTGTTGCCCAGACTGGAGTGCAGTGGTGCAACCTTGGCTCACTGCAAGCTCCGCCTCCTGGGTTCACGCCATTCTCTTGCTTCAGCCTCCTGAGTAGCTGGGACTACAGGTGCCCGCCACCACGCCCGGCTAAGTTTTTTGTATTTTTAGTAGAGACGGGGTTTCACCGTGTTAGCCACGATGGTCTCGATCTCCTGACCTCGAGATCTGCCTGCCTCGGGCTCCCAAAGTGCTGGGATTACAAGTGTGAACCATTGTGCCCCGCCCGGTGGTCACTCCTATGTAGGGGACCAGACAAGTGACATCCACATAAATGTAAGTAATTGGCAATATCCTAGATCTTGGGTTAGGTAGTGAGTTTATGAGTCTTCATTTTATTTATTAAAACCAAGTAAAGTGTGTGGTAGCTCCCACCTGTAATCCCAACACTTTGGGAAGCTGAGGCAGGAGGACTGCTTAAGCCCAGGAGTTTGAGACCAGCCTGGGCAAGATACCATCTCTAAAAAAACTTTTTCCCATCCATAGATCTAACAGTCCATGTTAAAACTAGCTATAGCTGAAATCTAGCTACTACCTGCCTCATCTTCTCAAATCAAGCACTTACTATCAGCTGATCTCTTAGGTTTCCTAATTATTTAATTTTACTTGGCTGAAATGTCTCAATAAGTATTTTTAGAATGGTTCTTTAACATCAGTGTATTGAGTGCTTGCTTTGTTGCCTTCTTTGTAACTATTTTCTTTGTGGTATTTAATAAAGAGAGTGTTTTTCCTTCATATTTCCTGTACATCAGATCACTGTATCTCTCCTCTCCCAAACTGCACTACAATCTTTTTAATCTGAGAAGAGAATGATTTTTTTATCTCAGATAAAATCAGATAAAAAATATGAGAGAAAAAAGAGAGAAAAATTTTAAAAGATGATCAAAATTGATATAGAATAATAAAATTACTTCTTGTTAAAATAAGATACTCACAAAAATTAAAATTTTTCTTGCTATTAGTACACTACTAGTCTTTGTAGTTAATTTCTGGCTGAGAGAATCTTAGTGTGCTGGTTCCACATTGTTTCACACTAGTTTGGTTCATCTGATTATCTTGTCAAGAAAACTAATGGAATCTGACCAAGATCAGTGATTAGAAATTTCAGAGACTGGGACAAGGTTTCTGACTAGAGACTGCCAAAAAAGAGCTTCTCCCACTGAAAAAGACCAGAATATTGAGTAGACCAGCATACTCTAAACAGAACTTCTGAGAGAATGCACTGGGAGTGGACAGAGAGATGACACAGACACCAGGATTGAAAGGGGAGAAAGCTGGGAACCCTGCACAAAGTTACCGATTGCCAGGGCTTGTTCTTGCCCCTGAACAGCTCCTAAGAAAGGGGTGAGTGAAGTACATAGCAGCCCACTCTCAATGTGGATATCTGGGATCCTAGCTGCAGGAGATCCCATAACCCCCATGGACATTTGAATTGGCGTGGGCTGTTCAACTTGAGAGTCAGCAGAGACGGAGCCCGAGTCTGCACAGAGCCCAAGGGATTTGGCATGAGGGAAGCTCCGAAAGAACACAGCCATAGGCACCCATCCCCTGAGGCTCTCCATATTCCTCTTGGTGCCTCTGACATTCATTAACTGCTGGACCTGAAAAGAGCAGGGCTGTCTTTCCCACAGGACCAGGGTGAGTCTGATCTGTTTGTCCGTCTGTCTGCTGGTCCCTCTCTGTCCTTCCCTGGCCAGTCCTGTGGGAACAGGCACGCAGTACACTCTCCAGTGTTCTCCTGGAACACTTTGACTGGAAACCATCATCATAGCCCTTTTACCAATGGCCCCCAGAACCCCACCAGCATGCTTTCAATGGTGGTACCTGCCACCCTGCCAGAGCACTTTTGCCAGCATCCTAGGAGCACCTTGCCCCCTAGCACAGCTGGTTTTCAATATTGAGAAGCCAGAGGACAAAGCTGTGGGCCCAGTCCCAGACCCCTAGGGTTAGAGCACACAACTCAGGAGTGCTGAGCTGAGAATGGGCCCTCTGAAAGCATCCAGAAATGAAGCCAATCAACTATACCCAACTTACACCACAGTCGAATTCTGAAGGGAAATGAGGAATATAAAAACAAGAAGCTACATCCAAAGTACAGCAACTTCAAAAGATAAATGAAGTCCTAACAGATGAGAGAGAACCAGTGCAAGAACTCTGGCAACTGTAAAAGCCAGAGTGTCTCCTTACCTTTAAATGACCACACCTAGCTCCCTAACAATGATTTTAAATGGCTAAAATGACAGAGACAGAATTCAGAATCTGGATGGCAAGGAAGCTCAATGAGGTACAAGAGAAAGTGGAAACCCAATCCAAGGAAAACACTAAACTGATCCAAGTGTTGAAATATGGCATAGCCATTTTAAGAAAGAACCAAACTGAACTTCTGGAATCAAAAATTTACCACAGGAATTTCATAATACAATTGGAAGCATTTACAACAGAACAGGCCAATCTGAGGAAAGAATTTCAGAGCTTGAAGACTGTTTCTTTGAACCAATACAGGCAACAAAATTAAAGAAAAAAGGAATTTTTAAAACGTGAACAAAATATCTTAAGAAATATGGGATTATGTAAAAAGATCAAACCTGTGACTCATTGGCATTTCTGAGAGAGAAGGAGAGAGAATAAGCAACTTGGAAAATACATTTGAGGATACAGTCTGCGAAAATTTTCCTAATCTTTCCAGAGAAGTTAACATGCAAATCCAAAAAATACAGACAACCTTGGCTGGATACTATACAAGACAACCATCCCCAAGGCACATAATCATCACATTCACCAAGATCAGTGCAAAAGAATGAATCTTAAAAGCTGCTATAGAAAGGTACAAGTTATGTACAGACAAAACCCCATTGGGCTAACAGCAGACCTCTCAGCAGAAACTTTACAAGCCAGAAGAGATGGCAGGCCTATATTCAGCACCCTTAAAGAAAATAAATTACAATCAGTAATTTCATATCCCACCAGAATAAGTTTTATAAGCGAGGAGAAATAAAATCCTTTTCAGATAAGCAAATACTGAGGGAATTTGTTACCACTACACCAGCCTTACTTACTCAGAGGTCCTTAAGGGAATGCTAAACATGAAAACAAAAAAAAGATACCTGCCACCACAAAAACACACTTAAGTATATAGCCCACTGATGCTATAAAGCAATTACATAACCACGTCTACATAACAGTCAGTTAACAACATGATGAGAAGATTAAAATCACACATGTCAATACTAAGGATGTAAATGCTATAAATGTCTTCAGTTAAAGGTATAGAATGGCAAATTGGATAAAGATGCAAGACCCAACTGTATGATGTCTTCAAGAAATCCTTGTCACAAGTAATGACACTCATAATCAGAGTAAAGGGATGGAGAAAGATCTATCATGCAAATGGAAAAAAGAGCAAGGTTTTCTATTCATATATCAGAAAAAGCAGACTTTAAACCAGCAATGATCAAAAGTTACAAAGAAGGGCATTGCCTAATGAGAAAGGGTACAATCCAATAAGAAGACTTAAATATCTTAAATATATACACACCCATGTTGGAGCATCCAGAATCACGAAACAAGTTCTTAGAGACCTATAAAAGGACATAGATAACCACACAATAATAGTGGGAGACTTCAATACCCCACTGACAACTTTAGACAGCATACTAACAAAGATATGTTGGACTTAAACTTAACACTAGACCAATTAGACCTAATAGACATCTACAGACTATACACTGAACAACAACAGAGTATACATTCTTCTCATCTGCGTATGGCACACTCTTTAAGACTGATCACATGCTTGGCCATAAAGCAAGTCTCAACAAATTCAAAAAAGTCAAAATCATACCAACCATACTCTTGGACCACAGTTCAAGAAAAATAGAAATCAATACCAAGAAGCTTTCTCAAAACCATAAAATAAAATGAAAATTAAACAACTTCTCCCTGAATGACTTTTGGGTAAAGAACAAAATTAAGGCATAAATCAATAAATTATTTGAAACAAATGAAAACTAACACACAATGTTCCAGAATTTTTGGGACATAGCTAAAGCAGTGTTAAGGGGAAAGCTTATAGCACTTAACACCTGCACCAAGAAGTTAGAAAGATCTCAAATTAACAACTTAACATTGAACCTGGAGAAACTGAAAAAACAAGATCAAATCAACCCCAAAGCTGGCAAAAAAGAAAAATAATCAAACTAGGAGCAGATCTGAACACAGTTTAGATGTAAAAATCCATACAAATATCAACAAAACCAAATGTTGGTACTTTGAAAGAATAAACAAGATTGGTAGACCACTAGCTAGGTTAACGAAGAAGAAAAAGAGAGGATCCAAATAAGCACAAAAGAAATGACAGAGATGACATTATAAACAACCCCACAGAAAGGCAAAAACAACTTTAGAAACTATTCTGAACACATCTATGCACACAAACTAGAAATCCTAGAAGTGGAGTAATTCCTGGAAACACATAAACCCCCAAGATTCAACTAGGAACGAATTGAAATCCTGAACAGACCAATAATGAGTTCCAAAATTGTATCAGTAATAAAAATAGCTACCAACCAAAAAGGCTTTTGACAAGATGTATTCACTGCCAAATTCTACCAGATGTAAAAGAAAAGCTAGTATCAATCCTACTGAAATTATTCCAAAAAGTCATTGAGGAGGGATGCCTTTGTAACTCATTGTACAAAGGCAGCATATTCTGATCCCCAAATCTGGCAGTCACACAAGGACAAAAGAAAACATCAGGGAAACATCCTTGATAAACATAGACACAAAAATCCTCAACAAAATACGAGCAAACCAAATCCAGCAGCACATACAAAAGTTATTTCAGCACAATCAAGTAGGTTTTATTCCTGGGACTTAAGGTTGGTTCAACATATGCAAATCAATAAACGTGATTCAATACATAAACAGAATTAAAAATAAAAACCATATGATCATTTCAATAGACACAGAAAGGTGGTTGATCAAATCCAACATTCCTTCATGTTAAAAAAAATCAACAAATTAGGCATTGAAGGAACATATGCCAAAATAATAAGAACCGTCTCTGACAAACCAACAGCCAACATCCTATTGAATAGGCAAAAGCTGGAAGCATTTCCCTTGGGAATTGGAGCAAGACAAGGATGCCCACTCCCACCACATCTGTTTAACATAGTAATGAAAGTCCTAGCCCGAGCAATCAGGCAAGAGAAAGAAATTAAAAGCACCTAATTAGAAAGAGAGGAAGTGAAATTATCTCCTTTTGCAGATGATATGATTCTATCTAGAAAACTCTGAATACTCTGCCAAAAGGTTATTAGAACTTATAAATGACTTCAGTAAAGTTTTAGAATAGAAAATCATTATATGAAAATGAGTAGCATTTCTATGCAGCAGTAAAATTGAAGCAGAGAACCAAATCAAGAATGCAATCCCATTACAGCAATCGCAAAATTAATAAAATGCCTGCGAATACAGCTAACCAAGGAGGTAAAAGATCTTTACAGTAAAAGTCACAAAATATGGTTGAAAGAATCAGAGACAATACAAACAAATGGGAAAACATTCCATGCTCTTCGATAGGAAGAATTAATATTGTTAAAATGGCCATACTGCCCAAAGCGAATCAATATTGTTAAAATGGTCATACTGCTCAAAGTAATTTACAGATTCAATGCTATTCCTATCAAACTGCCAACATCATTTTTCATGGAATTAGAAAAGGCTATTCTAAAATTCATATGGAACAAAAAAAAGACCCCAAATAGTCAAAGCAGTCCTGAGCAAAAAGAATAAAGTTGGAAGTATCACACGATGCAACTGCAAACTATAATACAAAGCTACAGTAACCAAAACAGCATGGTATGATACAAAAACAGACACAAAGACCAATGGAACAGGATAGGAAACCTAGAAATGAAGCCCCACATCTGCAACCATTTGATGTTTGACAAAATCAACAGTAAAAAGTGATGGGGAAAGGACTCCCTGTTCAATAAATGGTGCTTGAATAAATGGCTAGCCATATGCAGAAAAATGAAACTGCACCCCTATATTTCACCATATACAAAAATTATCTCATGATGAATTAAAGACTTAAATATAAGACCTCAAACTGTAAAAATCATAGAAGAAAACCTGGGAAATACCATTCTGGACATTGGCCGTGGCAAATAATGTATGACTGGGTCCCCCAAAGCAATTGCAACAAAAACAAAAATTGATAAGAAGGACCTAATAAACTAAAGAACTTTTGCACAGCAAAAGAAACTATTAACAAAGTAAACAGACAGTTTCCAAAATGGGAGAAAATACTCACAAACTATCTATCTAACAAAGGTCTAATATCAATAATCTATAAAGAATTTAAACAACTCAAGGCAAAAAACAAGAAATCCCATTAAAAATGGGAAAAGGACATCAACAAACACTTCTCAAAATAAGACATACAAGCAGCCAACAAATATATGGGAAAGTGCTCAACATCACTGATCATTACAGAAATGCAAATTAAAACCACAATGAGATACCGTCTCACACCAGTCACAATGGTTACTATTAAAAAGGCAAAAAACAACAGATGTTAGTGAGGTTGTGCAGCAAAGTTAATGCTTATACCTGATGTTGGAAATGTAAACTAGTTCAACCACAATGGAAAGTAGTTTGGAGATTCTCAAAGAACTTAACATAGACTACCATTTGACTCAGAAATCCCATTACTGAGTATATACCCAAATAAAAAAAAAAATCATTCTACCAAAAAGACTTGTGTGTGTGTGTGTGTGTGTGTGTGTTCATCACAGCACTATTCAAAATAGCAAAGAGATGGAATCGATGTAGATGCCCACTAACGGTGGACTGGATAAAGAAATGTGGTACAAGGCCAGGCATAGTAGCTCATGTGTATAATCCCATCACTTTGGAAGGCCAAGGCAGTGGGGTGGATCACATGAGCCTAGGAGTTTGAGACCAGTCCAGGGAACATGGAGAAACCCCATCTCTGCCCCACAAAATACAAAAGTTAGCCAGGCATGGTGGTGTGCGCTTGTAGTCTCAGCTACTTGGACAATTAGAGTGGGAGGATTGCTTGAGCTCAGGAGGCAGAGGTTGCAGTGAGTCAAGATCACACTGCTGCATTACAGCCTGGGTGACAAAGTAAGACCCTATCTCAAAAAGGAAAATGTGGTTCATGTACTCCATGGAGTATTATGCAACTATAAAAAAGAACAAAATAATGCCCTTTCCAGCAATATGGATGCAGTGAATTAATGCAAGAACAGAAAACCTAAGTGAATTAATGCAAGAACAGAAAACCAAATACTGCATGTTCTCACTTATATGTGGGGGCTAAACATTAAGTACACACAGACACAGAGATGGGAACAAGAGATACCAGGGGCTAATAGATGAGGGAGGCTCAGAGGGGAGCAAGGGTTGAACTATCATATCTTATGCTCACTTCCTGGGTGACTGGATAATTAATACATTAAATCTCAGCGATACACAATTTACCCATGTAAGAAACCTGCACAGCTACCCCCTGGACCTAAAATAAAAGTTAAAAAAAAAAATGTTCCTATAGGGCTCTTGTCTTCTGTGTTGTTTCTCTTTCTTCTTTCTTCCCTTCATTGCCCCAATCTTTTGTCAAGTTCAACTCATCTTGAAACAGAAACTCTGAAGTCACTAAAATGTCATACAATTTATTCTGTTTGTGAACAAAATTTAAGCAATATGTAATCCACGGAATTGCATTAACACCAGCTGTCAATTATTGATGCTCACTGTCAGGTACTGTGCTTAGCACATTATCTATGTTGTCTCTCATAATCTTATACACAAACTGGCGAGGTCGATACCATTCTCTTCATGGAAAAAGATAAGGACACTGGTGCCTAGAAAAATTATGCAACTTGATCAAAATCAGACAGTTGGTATTGGACGGATTACATATGATTTAAATCCAGGTAACCTTGACCTAATTTCCTTGCTCTTAAATACTTCACTTTACTCCTTGTACTCTATATATAGAATTAGAATCTTAAAAGTGGAAAGGAGCTTATACATTTTCTCATCTAACCTAATGCGTAACTACTCTGTATGTCTCTCAGATATTTTTGAACCTTCTAAATAACGGAAACCTAACTTCAGCCTGAGGCAGCATCTTCCATTTTCAGAAAAGTTTGCAAAGGGTTATGTGTATCCAACACTTGCCTTTGCCTGTACTGTTATGGGAAAGTCCATCTCACAGGTGTCATGCATAATCATTTAATGCTATGTAGAGGGGCAGTATAATGTATCAGTAAAATGAGAACAACAATCAGAACAATGTGTGCAACTTTAAAACAGTGGAGGGTTAAATGAGGTAATACATGTAAAGTGCCTGGTGCTTAGTAACTTG
>NW_012123487.1:8162522-8168755 GCF_000951035.1 Colobus angolensis palliatus
CAAAATAAGAGTAAGAGGAGACAGTTCAGAATTAAAATGTTTCTTTCCATTTCAATTAAAATTTAAACTACTGGTGGTGTGTATAAAAAAGTTAGTATGCAAGTTAACTCTATCGAAGGAAGTGGAATATGAATTTACCACCTTTACCGAACCAATTCATTCTCAGTGTCACCTCAGTCCCTGGTCAATTTCTCATGCGTTTCATTTGATATAGTCATGTGTGAAAAATTTTAAAATTAACTCAAATGCTGTCACTTTACTCAGTATGTTAGGCTTCTCTTTATTTTCCAAAGACTGCTATTTTAAATATGCTGGCTATCCATGTTTTTTTTTTTTTTTTGACTACTTTTGGAAACAAGACACATTGGTTTAATTTCTTGCGGGGTGGGTATAAGTAACCAACTTGAGCTAGTTTATGAGAAAAAAAATAGGGGATATAATTGAGGAAAAGGAGAGCTAGAAGAAAAGATAGGAACCAGAGCATCCTCAAAAACCCCAGCAGTGGAAATTTGTGACATTTCCTCCAGAGTTAGATTTCCCAACCCTCTTTTGAACCATTTCATGATAATATAAATCTTGTAAACTCCCTGTAGAATTTTGAAATTGTTTCATTATTTTTCTATTTTAATTATAAGAAAATGGTTACATGAGAAATATTTTATTCTTACCTCAGTATGTCAGTTGCAGTAGTGTAAGCTACTATAGCAAAATCTCAAATATTCAGGAAGTTTATTTCTCAGTGTGTGATGATCTAAGTAATACAAGTAAAGCAAGCCCTCCCAAGCAGCCAGGTGGCTGGCATTGCTCTACACAGTCATTCTATGTTTGTTCCTCCATCTCCTAAAGATTTTATTGTTTTCAACATGATACAGCATCAAAAATAGACAAAAATAGCATTCGTGATTTGATTTTTTAAAATATTTTTCTTTTTTAGAACATAAATATATTTTAATGTTTTTCTGAACTTTGTGCTTAAATAATGAAATAAGAATGGTTTTCAGATGTGAATAACCTTTCTTCCCAATAGATGAAAAACTACACATAATCATTCTTATACTGTCTCTTAGTAAGTTTTTTTTTTTTCTTTTTTGAGATGGAGTCTTGCTCTGTCACCCAGGCTGGAGTGCAATGGTGCCATTACAGGCACGTGCCACCATGCCTGGCTAATTCTTGTATGTTTAGTAGAGACAGGTTTTCACCGTGTTGGCCAGGCTGGTCTCCGACTCAAGTAATCCGCCCTCCTTGGCCTCCCAAGGTGCTGGGATTACAGGCGTGAGCAACCGCACCCAGCCGTTGTCTCTTATTAACGTTTAATTTCTAGAGTTTTAAAAACATTTATATAGGCAAGGCAAGAATTTCAATCAGATAACTTCAATTTATAATTGTGTTATCCACATATATAGTTTTTACTTCCTCACCCTTCCTTCACTATTCATTCAACCCATGTCCATTCTATTATCATTCTCTGTTTTTCTGTAAACCCTGCTCTGCTGAAGGTCACCAATGATCTCAGTGTTATAAATCTAATGGATTTAAGATTTTTCACTGTTGACTGTCTTTTAAAGCACTCTTTATGTTAGTGTCCTTGATGTCACACTGTCTCAGATGTCAACTTCCTCCTTGGGTACTCTTTATCAGTCTTCTTTATTAACTCCTCTTTTTTACCTATGCCTAAAGTATTATGTCTTCTCATGGCTCAGCCTGGAGACCTCTTTTCTTCTCATTCTGTGTGCTCAATGGCTTTAGATACCATCTCTATGTCTGTAACTCATGAACTCATATTTTGGATTCTGGCCTCTTTTCTGAGCTCCAAATTTATTTCTAATGGTCTACTCTGAGTTCTAACAGGCATATCAAACTGAATGTCTGCCAAAATGTAACGCCTCCAGTTTTCCTCTTCTTAGTGAATGATACCTGCACTAATTTAGCTATATGGGACAATAATTTCATTCATTTATTCAAAAAATATTTATTGAGTATCTATTTTGTGCCAAAGGTTATCCCAAGTGTTAGGCCTACAAAAAAAAATTACCTTTTTATTTCTCATTTTTTGTATATCCAATTTATGAGCAAATCTTAATTGTATCCAGTTCACTACCAAAACTTTCTCAATCACATCCAGTTCTCTCCATTACCACTGCCCCCACCATAGTCCAAGTCAGTTTGTAGACTTGCTTACAGCATTCGCCAAGGTAAATTTTTTTCTGGATTACAGCCATAGCCTCCTGCTGTTCTTTCTTCCATCTTTGTTACTTATTGACATTTCCACATAGAAGTCATGATAATCATTGAAAGTGTAAACCATTTTATTCCACTATTCAGTAGCTCCAACTGCAAGTAGAATAAAAGTCTAATTTCTTACCAGGTACAACAATGGTCTGTCACTGCCCACCTCTCAAAATGCAAGTTTCCTCTGGATGCCAAATTCTAGACACAATGACATTGTTCTGATTCCCAATGGCACCAAACTATTTTTCATTTCTTTTCCTGGAATGCTTCATAATTTTTAATTACTCTAATCTCATGTTAAATATTTATTTTTCCAGAGATGAATCCTGATTTAAATTTTGCTCTTATTTTCTCTTAATCATTTTCCTCATAGGGATCATGGAGTTTATGATTATATGTTTATTTGTATATTGAGGAGTTATCTCACTGACTAGATTCTAAAATCCATGAGATTAGGAATCCTGTCTTTTTTGTTCATTTTAGACCAAATGTTTAGCATGGTGCCTGATATATAGTAGTCATTTATTGTATATTTGTTGAATAAATGAATGAATCCTCTTGAGTAAATTTGGGAAAATGGCAACTTTTCTATGGTTATCCTAAAGTGGCTATCTTTTAACATCCATGCTTTCTGTTTTTGATCAACAGTTCATCATGGATATAAAATAAATAAATAAATAAATGGCCAAGAATAAAGTAATTTAAAAATTAAAATAGTCAGCCTGACTGCTATGATTTGAATATACCCCCTTCAAAATTCAAATGTTGAAACTTAATGGCCAATGTGATGGCATAAAGAGGTGAGACCTTTACGAGGTGATAAGGTTATTAGGGCTCCTCATCCTCATGACTGGGATTCAGGCCATTATAAAAGAGGCTTCACCATTAGCTTGCACTTTCCACCTTCTTCCATGCGAGGATGCAGCATTTCTTCCCTCCTGAGAATGCAACAAGGCACCATCTTGGAAGCAGAAAGCAGCCCTTACCCGACAACCAAACCTGCCAGAGCCTTGATCTTGAACTTCATAACCTCCAAAATTATGAGAAATAAGTTTCTGTCTTTTATAAATTACCCATTCGTAGGTATTAGGTTGGTGCAAAGGGAATTGCAGTTTTTGCCATTGAAAGTAATGCCAAGACCTCAATTGCTTTTGCACCAACCTAATATTTTGATATACCAGTGAAAAATGTACCAAGATACTGACCATGCAAGGGGTTGATGAACTGACAACGTGAAGACTCATGAGCATGGTGTTCGTCCTCCACTGAGAGCCACACGGGCTCACTTGACAATTCTTGAACGTCTCAGTCACTGTGGTTAGCATGGCTTGTAACTCCTCTTCTTTTTTATTTAATCCACAGTTTTTCAGTTGAGTTTTTGAATATTTTAGGCATATAATTAAGTATTCTAAAATAATTTTTCTTTCTTTCCAATTTTCATAATTCTTTATTACCACACTCATCATTTCTGATTCATCAGAACCTTTTTTTTTTTTTTTTTGAGCAACTGGACTCAAAGTCTCTTGAGGTTCTATGGTAAAGCCAATTCCTTTAGGACATACTTCAGAATAAGTTAATTGGAAATTTAAAAATTATCACATTTACCAAGTTGTCACTCTGTGTAGTAGTATACGTTAACTAGTGCAGTCTAAACAAGTGGGAAAGTATAATTTATGTTTAGAATTTATAATTTATCTATACACAATTGTTTAATGTGTAAATGACCTATTTGAGTTTACTTGGCATTTTTTTATATGCCACTTATTTAAGAATGTTGGTGAAAGAGAAGAATGGTAAGGAACAATACTAATCTGTGAATATTGAAGTTAGTTTTTTTCCACTCCAGAAAAAAAGAAATAAAAGTAATTGGAAGCAAATATATAACAAATTACATATTCTTTTAAAATTAGAGGTTAAAAAACCTCTTTTGAATAATGAGACTAGGAATGGAGGTAATTAAGAAAAACTGTCGGTTTTTAGGACTATGCACATATATACACAAGTACACTCACACTTTCTACCTAGGTGTCTTTTTTTGGGGGGGGGGTGCAGGTGTGGCTATAGTGATATGTCAACAACACTGGTTTTCCTACCACTTAAGTAAATGGGTGATCTTTTTAGATCCTGTTATTGGCAGGAATTTTATTTCCCAGAAGGAAATATTTGCTTGAGATGATTAACTCTGTATTTAAGTACTGTTTGCCAGTGTGATTTAAGTGCTACTATAGTTCCCTAGCAGTTCACAATTCTGTCATTTTAGAGCTGACCTCACACTTACTTCCACTCACCTTCCACTTATCCTTTAAAACTGCGAACTTAGTCTTCATACTTATCCTTTTATTAGACTATAAAATCCTGAAGGGCTGCTACTATGTTAGTCTCATCGTCGCATCCTCTACAAGGTTTAGCCCAATAGCTTATATGCAGTACAAACACAGTAAACACGGTAACATTTTTTTTATTTGGACTTTTGTGTGTATATCTTGTCTCTAAAACTAGTTTCATGATAGCAAGGGCTGTGACAGTTAGAAATTTGAATAAAAGCCCCACTCACCTTTATGAAGTGGTTCCTTTAAGAAAAAGGAGGCTTCTATTGGGTATCATTATTCCTCTTCAAAAATACTGCATGGAATGTTAGTTAACCTCAAGCTTTAATACAGAAACCTACCTTCTCTTGCCCTGTTACTGAACAGCTGCCTTCTGCTCTTATTCCTTGGTCTGCTCTGCTGTGATTTTCTCACTTTCTAAAGCAGTCCACTTGATCAAGCAAGTATTTATCTATCTTAGCCAGGCTAACTTGAATTGTCATGCCTGAGCTGGAACACTCTGGCGATGTTACCATGTTTTTTCTCAGTTTTACTCCTCTTTAGACTGAGAACTAATTTAGTCTGACTCAGTTCCTGAGTCAACCACCCAATATGTGCTGGCTGCCACAAGGTCAATATCTTGCTTAACCCTATTTAGTAAGTTGTGTTCTCATTGCTTCCCAACTCTGGGTCATGCTGGTTTTTGTGACACAGCTGGCAACTGTTTATATCACCAGGCTCTAACACAGTACTACATGTAGAAGGCATCGAGTACCTATTAGAGACAAATTCTTACAGCAAATGGTGTGAACGGTATTCAGAAAGTCCCCTTCGACTCCCACCACCAAGCCTCAAGTAATTTTAATCATTTGTCTGTGCTTGAAACCCCTACATGCTTGGAGATAGTTGACTAGAATCCATGCAACTTGAGATAAGGGAAAAAAGTCTACTGCCAAACTAATTTATTTGGGTAGATTTCTACATTTAGTGTTAGATTAAGTGCATAAACATTAGCTTAATCCTCTAATAAATACAATTTTAGAAGAGTATTTATTTTATATTTGTAAATGTATTTATATTACATTTACTTGGCTTTCATCTTGATTTATCACTGTCTTAGGCATACCTTTTTTTCCTTTAGCAAATCTATTGCTTCTTCCATGCTTAAGTTATCCCAGAGAACTCTCCTGCACTGAATTTAGGGGATGGTATTTCCTTTGGTTTGATACCTGTTTACAATACTCCTGAAGTAATTCGTTACAAAGTTTTTGGCTGTTTTTGTTTTCTCTACCTAAAACTCATTTTTTAAATAGAAGTTGTTTTCACACACAGGAGAAGTTGTTCATGTGTAGGGAGACAACATCTAATTTGATTTTGAAGATCACATAGGAAATACAGCATGTCCATTGATTTCTTGATAACCTGCTAAATGCAATCACTGTTAGTCATGCATTGTAGTAAAAGATGTTTGTTAAAGTTTTCCATTTCAAGGAATTTATAACCTAGAGGTAATAACTTATCCAAATATCTATAACACAAACTATATTATGTGATTCATTTCTTTCTAGATCTTATTTTCCTGTTCCTTCTATTTCTGCCATTTGGAAACAATACTTCCTTTTAGAAACGTCTTCCTTGTCTGTTCTTACAGGAATATTATGTGGAAATTAATTTATATCAATGATAAACCCTAAATTG
>NW_012123487.1:8171130-8192865 GCF_000951035.1 Colobus angolensis palliatus
ATTAAGGAAAGAAATAATGGCATTCACAGTAATCTGGATGGAATTGGAAACCATTATTCTAAGTGAAATAACTTAGGAATGGAAAATCAAACATCTTATGTTCTTACTCATAAGTGGGAGCTAAGCTATAAGGATGCAAAGGCATAAGAATGATACAATGGACTTTGGGGACTCATGGAAATGGTGGGAGTGGGGGAAGGACAAAAGACTACACATTGGGTACAGTGTACACTGTTTGGGTGATGGGGGCACCAAAATCTCAGAAGTCACCACTAAAGAACTCATTGATGTACAAAAATAAATAAATTTTCAAAATATGTAAAATTTTATGCTAATCAAAAACTTCTTTTGTTTAACATTTAATATATATCATGTATTACTATTTGAAGGATTATTGGATTTACTTAATAAATAAATCCCACTAATTCAGAATTTACTACTATCTCCATAGTTACATAGATCTCATCATTATTCATCTAGATTTAAAATATTAGTCAGGTAAAAACAATTCACAAGTTACCAGGTAGCTTTTAAAATATCACTAGTATGTCAATTTCCATTGCCATATATCTTATCTATCAACCAGGTAATTTTTTTCAGTAGGATGATAAAATGCTCATGCTTTAGATAGTATCATGTTTGGTTACTTTTAGTTTGGAAGCTTGAAGTTCATTTGAAGGGAGAAAATCTACAGAAATTTATCGATTGTTCCTGATTTTAACCAAGTACTTTAAGATCTTCCATGTAGGAATGACACTTAAACTAAGTCTTACAGGTTGTCATGACAACATGGGTAGTGTTCCATGAAAAGGGATTTGAGTTTGATCATATTTGAGGTTGTCCTGGCAATATGACAACTGACTTCATAAATGAGGTGTCACCTTACCAGTTAAACTGGTTTTAGGATGATTGGAAATCTACTGAAAAAACATATATATATATATGTTCAGAATATATACATATTATATATATATCTTCAGAATATATACATATAATATCAGAAAAAGTCTTGCTATTTTGAAAAAGGCACAAAAAAATAACATTTGAGGCTGAGAAGTGAGGGAAATACACATTAAAGTTGTAAAAGAGATATGTGAGAATGAGATGGGGAAATGGAAAGACAGAGAATAACAGAGAAGAGGTATAAAGACAACAGAGAATAACAGAGAAGAGGTATAAAGACAACAGAACAAATAAGGAAAAGGAGAATGTAATTAATAAATCAAAGAATTTCATTTTACCATTAGTGAGTTAGGAAGGTTGAACATGAGAAGAAGGGAAAAAGTCACTATGGAAACATTAGGACACTTTGACAAACAGGAGTGCCCTATCATGTTGTAACTATGTTGTTGTTACTATTGTTATTATCAGGGTGTCAGATGCAGTATCAATCTAGAAGCATACCTGCAGCATTTATTTACAGGTATCTGACAAAGGAGTTTTGAAGGAAACAGCTTCAAGCTAAATGAGTTCAGCACAACAGAAAATAGCTCTTTATCCCGTATCACTTTCGTACATTGACAATGAGAAATAAATCTCACATCAATCAGAGCAGCTGTGAATGCAAATTTTAACAGTAAATATTAACAGTTATGCTTCTAACATGTTTAGATATCTAAGTTGAAATATAAATTGAGTGATTTTACTTTCTTCAAGGAGAAAACCTAGTTCTATTAAGAAAAAGGAGAAGTTTGGTAAAATGAGATGAAAGTAAATAATATACAGTAGATTTCTGGCATGTGTATATATTTGCACATGTGCATAAAACTCTGATGTCTTTATGTCTCTATTTATTATATGCTACATTTTTAAAACTAGGACTTCTAAACCTTGGTTCCATGGTCCAGAGGCTTTGGGGGTTCAATGGAAACCCTGAAATCAATTGCCAAATTTGTGTGCATGTTATATGGGTATGTGCATTTTCTGGGGAAGATGATCTAAAATTTTAATGAGATAATTAATGACCCTCACAATATTAAGAATCATTTACTAATGAAAAAATGTTGATTCTGTGCAAAAGTCCTGAAGAGGAAGGAAAAGAGATAAATAGCCAGAAATTTTTCACTCTGTGCAAGGCAGTCATGGGAAAGAACTCCTGTCTCTGAATACTATTGGGTACCTTGAAGCTATTGGTGTGATGTTTAACCACCCTCAATATTGCCAGAAACAGAGACTAACGCAGAAGTTAGTTTATAGCACTTATTTAAGAAATAAGTCACTGAAGCATAGTATAAAGGCATCACCAATGATCATCTGTGAACAAAACAAAGATCCCTGCCTTCCTGAAGTTCAGGTTCTAGCAGGAAGGAAGATAAGTAGAGATACAAGCACAAGATATGATGAGATTTAACTACCTAAGAATTTCCAGAGATTTGTAAGTGTCTGCTACTGAGTAGATGCTTAACTAATATTGATGGAAGAAAGAAAGGAAGAGAGGGAGATAAAGAGGGAAGATAGTAATGAAATAGAGCTTAATCAATTAAATATTATTCTTGTTTTGCACATCCTAACATATTCCATACATTCTTGTTGTTAAAAGAAAACTAATTAAATGAATCTTTAATCAGACAAATTAAATTCAGCAGTTTATTTGAGCAAACAACAATTCATGAATTGGGCAGCACTCAGAATCAGAAGTTCAGAGAGCTCCACCAAGCAGTGTGAGCAAATTAGGTCATATTCCTGGTTCTCAGTTTCTTCTTCTACAAAATACAGGAAATTCTGCTGATTTTTACTACTGTCTTATGGATTAAATAAGATAAGGTAATGTAGTGTGGCCATACAATACATGCTCAATAAAATTTTTATTCTTTTCTGAATGAGAAAGAAAGTTTCTCTAGGTTAGATTGCCATACTCAACTTACAAAATAAATTCTAATTAAATAAAGCAAACACTAAATTTGAAGCAGTTTACTAAAGCCACTGAAATAAGTGCTTTAAGAATCCATCTAAAACAACCTCTTATTGAGGGGCCATCATCACGGAAGACAATTTCCACATCTTTTTTTAAAATCACATTAAAATTAAAATGTACTTTCTTTGTGATTTATAGATATACCAGTCGAAATCAATTTGTTTATCTTCTGGAAGGACACATAATATGGTTTCTATTCTTTTATGAGGTAATCAGTGTGGCCACAAGAAGAGGCAGAAGGAGAGGCTCAGGAAAACAAAGGCTATTATACCCACAGAAGGAGGGCATGTCATGTGGGGCTACACGGGAAAGACACAAGGGTGGGTCAGAGGACAGAAGCAAGGGGAAAGGTCAGACCACTACTGGTATGGAAGTTTCCTGGGGAAGGCAAGGCAAGGCTGGACAGTTTGGAATTAGCTGGTTTGAATAATTTTGGTGTGCTTTGGATGATAGAGGTGGTCGCTGCTTGCCTGGCATCTAGCCCTGGGATTATTAAGGCAGAGAAAATATTGCCTCCTGGGGTGTAAGGGCCAGATAAAGAAAGTATAGTTCAGAATTGGTTTGCACGCATATCAAAGAGATGGTTCTGACTGGGTTCTTTGTTATCTTTCAAACTTGTCTAGATCTGAGAGCAATCTCCTTGCCCAAAAGGATTTTTTTTAAGTTGTCAAAACATCACAGTACACAGAAAATTTAAAAATATTTACAACACATAGGGTAGTGATTATGAGCACAAACTCTAGGCTACAACTTTAATACTTATATTTACTTAGCTTGAGTGCATAATTTAACCCCATCAGTGCCTCGGTTTCCTCATCTATAAAACTGCAATAGTTGGAGTATATGCTTCATAGGACTTTGTGGGGATTAAGAGAGTTAATACATGTTCAGTATATAAAACAATGCCCACTATATATACATTAATGTTTAATGGTAATTAAATATCATGTTTTAACAATTATAATATTTGAATTCATTGGTGACTATGTAAATTTTGGTTTCAAATGGTTACCACCTTTAAGTTAAATAGGAAAGCTTATTTTAACCTTCTCACATTTGTCTGATTTCATGCATTTCGTTTAGTGACAAATTTTAATTTTCATTTAGCAGAACTTTTGGCACTAGACAAATTACACTAAAGAAGGCAGTAGTTGAAAGGTTTACGTATTTATATAGATACCTGAGGGTAAATTGTCTTAGCTGATTAAACAAGTAGACATTCTGCTCGAAATTAAATAGTAGAGTTAGGAATTTGGAGAAATCTTTTGGGAAACAATCTTCGAGACAAAACTTAATTCTTTCATAATAGTGCAGAAAGGTCTTGAAGAGGTCTCAATCTACTTTCTGGGAAAAGTTTTGGGCCCACTTACAGGGTCTTGAGATACCCACTTATTTAGGAAACATTGATTATTTGTCTTTGTCTTCTAGAATAGGAGCTCTATGGCAGAATTTTATGCTTTTAGGTATTGGGATATCTTCAGCATCTAGAGCAGTGCCTAGAACTTTCCTATCACATGCATCCAGTGATGTCTTAGAATCAGAACTTAGCTCCTTAGAACTTAGTTTATTTCAAGTATAGTAGCATATAGTTCATGTGAGAATAAATTATTACCATCTGCTATATGTTCAATATGTTCCAGAAATGTTACATCTGTAAATCTTTTTCAACCTTTACAACACCTCTTGGAGATATGTATTATCATTCCAGTTTTAAACTGTAAAAACAGAAAAAAGAAACAAACAAAAGCAGCAAGAGATGGGAGGGAAAGTAAGTTATCCCTGGAGACACAGCAAGTAAGAAGTAGACAAGGAATTCAAACACAGGCCTGATAACTCTAAAGTTTGTATGTGTCGTGCTTTGATAAGATGTCTATGAAAGCTGTGTGATTTCATTCAGTTGTTGATCTCATTGGTGTATTTCTCTCTCAAAAATTTAACTTTGTCTTATTAGACCATTTTTACACTCAATAACCCCTGGTCTGATGCACTACCTTTGCAGAAGGCAAAAACCCAGGCTAGATCTAAATTGTTGCCCCCAGTAACAGGCTGTACTTGAAGCTGGGTTCATTTAAGATATCAAATCACTCCAAAAACACCCTGGAGAGACTTTGGAATTATTCATAATTACCACAAATTGAAAGTGATGAGAAAATTGGTGCTATTTTTCTATCAATCTCTAGAAAGATTACTATGCTATCTACTCACTACTAGCTTTTTTTTTTTTTTAAATCTTAGCTGTGGAAATTTGTTTCATAAGCTTCAATATTAATTCTGAATCTTTGTTTTTCAACACTCCAGCATGCCTCTAATTACTTCAAGGACTGCAATAAAATTCTTGATATCCAAACAAAATCAAATGTAATTAAACTTTGTTTTAAATTTTTTATTGTAAAATTTTAAAACATATTAAATAATAATAGATGAGTAACAAATGCATCCATCAATCCAGGTTCAAGAGTTATCAATAAATGTCAAATCTTATTTCATTTATATCCTATGATTCCTCCCCTATGCCCATCACTGGAGTATTTAATAGCAAATTTCAACTATCATGTCATGCCATCCTGATAAAACTTTATTTTAAATTCAAATGTCATTGAATCAAATGGACAAAGACAAAGAAAAGGATGGGAATGCAGGAACAATGTAAAACAAAACCCAGAAAAAAATGCAGTGAAAGCTCCTTACATTAATTTTACTACAAGAAGATAAAAATCATGCCTCTTTTGTTCATTTTACAGAAATGAATATTTAACATATGTTTAAGTTGATAGTTTCTCTAAAATGTGTGGCAAGAATAATTCCTGAGTGGACATCAGACACTGAGAGAGACAGACTAGATTGCAGCAAGCCCAAAATGTTAAGAAGCTGGAAATCACTGATGACCTTGTAATCTCAAGCACTACTTTTTTCATTACTGACCAAATCAAGCTTGCATTTCATTTTAGTGTACTGTTAGAGATGCTCTTGTAGAATTTTTATTTTTTTGTGAGGCATGGTCTCTCTCTGTCGCCCAGACTGGAGTGCAGTGGGTAGGATCTCAGCTCACTGCAACCTCTGCTTCTAGGGCTCAGGTAATCCCCCAACCTCAGCCTGGGACTACAAGTTCATGCCACCAAGTCTGGTTAATTTTTGTATTTTTTTGTAGAGACATAGTTTCACCATTTTGCCCAGTCTGGTCTAGAACTCCCCAGATCAAGTTATCCTCCCACCTTGGCCTCCCAAAGTGCTGGGATTACGGGTGTGTGCCACCGTACCCAGCCTAGAATTCTGTGTGCTCTATCAAGATAATCTCTGTAGCATCCAAACAATTCCCACACTTAAACTGCTTTTCTGAGACTAATAAAAGAGGCATTTTAGAGTTATAAGTTTTGTACTGCTCATCAATAACTACCAATAATAGAGCTGTGGAATTAGACCTTTATTAGCTCTTTAAATTGAGTCATTGAAATAAAGATTTCTTTTTAACGTGCATTTCGATGGTGATAAAATATCCTATCTTCATTATGGTTCTTTTTATTGTTTTTAGAATCCGTCTAGTTATTCAAAATAGTTTTCTGTTTATAGTCATATCAATGGCATTGGAAAGCATATAAAGTGATTAGTAGTTTAGTTTATCAAAAAGTCAAATGATGAAATAAAATATTCAATATTATTATGTTTTATAAATTCATTTCAATTCCAGCCTAAAATATCAATGCTTTGGCCAGGAATGGTGGCTCATACCGATAATCCCAACACTTTGGGAGACAGGTTGGGGAATCGCCTGAGCCTAGGAGTTCAAGATCAGTGTGGGCAACATGGCAAGATCCCATCTCAACAAAAAATAAAAAAAATTAGCTGAGTGTAGTGGTACATATCTGTGGTCCCAGCTACTCAGGAGACTGAGGCGGGAGGATCTCTTGAGCCCAGGAGGTCGATGCTGCAGTGAACTGTGTTTGTTACCATTGCACTCCAGCCTGGGTGACAAAGCAAGACTGTCTCAAAAAATATTTAGTATATAAAATAAAATATTGATGCTAAATCTGGACAAACTTATGCTTCATTAACAACTAGTATTAATTTCCATGTTGTAATCTAACATGAACCAACAGCTGTCAATTCTTAAAAATGCAATTTAAAAAAATTAGACTGCACATCAGTTAACACATATAGAAATTTTGTACATTTTATAGAAAACTTTGTAATCCCTCAAACTCAAATCATAATTATAATGGCTTTGGTTGAAAAGTAGTGTAATTGGTATTTTAGTAAATATTTTGACTTTATCATTTAAAGAAAATGGCTGATTCTAGATTCTAATGTACTCTAAAATGAAAGCTTACATTCACCTTATAGCATTTTATTTTAAAAGATAATTTTATAAACCAAATGTGCCCGGACAATTTGTGTAAAGGTAAATTAGATAAGGACGCACAGTAATCCCATGGATGGCAACCTATAATTCACGTAAGAATCACCTGGAGGGTTTCTTAAGGCAGCTTGCCTAACCCCACCCCGACAGCTTCTGATTCAGGTCCGTGGAAGGCCCCAAGATTTTCATTTCTAACAAGCAAGTGAGATTGATGTTGCTGGTCCAGGGACCAAACTTTGAGAACCACTACAGTAGACTGATGTGTTCAAAGAATTCAGGGTTTAAGACTGTAATAATTATGGAAAAGTCTGCTTTAAATTGGGTAGTGCATGGGGAAAGATAAAAATAAGGAGACAGGGTTTGCCAGCACTAATTCTAATACTTTCCCTAGTCATCTGACTACTCTCAGGATTTCTATTTCCCATCAACTATTACACATTTCTTCTCTTTTCAAACATTCAAAACACACCTTACCTCTCCTTACCCCTTAGCCGATAACATTGCTTTAAATTTATCAGAGTTAATTAAAGAAATTAGAAGAGAACCTTATGCTTCCACTGCCATATTTACCAGGTGGCTCACTCTTGTACTCATATGCTTTAACATTCATCTTGGTGCAATGGATGCAGCTTCCCTGATTCAACTGAGGCTCTTCCTCTCCACTCGCTTACTGGATCTCACTCCCATTCCCTTAAGAATTTGCTCCCTCAATTATTTCATCCCTTTTCTGGTTTTCTTAGCTTCTCATTTGCATCTCCTTTGTAGTCTGCTTTGCTGAATTCTCCTTCTTTTATCCACTTTAATGATCATATTGATTCCTAGAATATTATTCCACCTGGGGAAAGAAAGGAAGAAAAATTTATCCATTGGATCCCATCATCATTGCTCAAGGGCTGTCCTATGATTCATCAACTTCCCTGCACTCCAAGGTGCAAGTTCATGAGGGAGGGTTGGGTTCCCTCAGGGATCTGACAATTTAGTGTAAGACAAGGCCCTGGCTGAACAGGACATAGACGTCTCCCACCCAGGCCTCATTAAGGTATAGTCAAATTGCACCTAAGTTACAGACCTGGTCTTTGCAGCAGTGTTGGCAATAAGAGGCAAATCTGAGAGGATTTTGAATTGTTACCCAAGAGAAGTTTATTCCATGACTCTTATATACAGACATGTTTTACTAGCTTTAATAAGAAGAGATTTTTCAGAATGGATCTGAGGCTGAGGCAGGGGCATTGATGTGATACACACAAACAGCCTAATTTGTGCCAAGCCTAATTTGTGCTAAACCGTAAACAATCCACTGTTGTCTTCAAGTATCTCTCTAGCTAGCATTATATTTATTGTCACCCACAACTAGCTGGGTTAATTATTATTCTTCATTTTATCAGTCAGTGCAAGAGAAGCCTAACATTCTTCTCTTTACAACATGAAAGTATAGAATTTCTAGGAAATTCATTAAAGATCATTCACTCTGTCATGCAAATGTTTTAAGTTTGTTAGGGAAATTGAAGGAGTCTTCACAACTATATTTTCATTCCTTTCTTCAGGTTCTCATTTAGTCAACCTTCCCCAAGACTTGCTGTTCCAGCTTGAAGTTCAAAGACTACAATCTTCTCTTTCCTCCACCTGCAATCATTATTAGTGCTCACATACTGAACCATAATACACTGATATGCCAGCCTGTGCAATTATTATGTAGAATTGCTTAATATGTCACTTATGTAAAAGTAATGCTGGACATCACACTAACAGCTAAGGGGATGCAATGTAAGATGGCAATGTGGTACGTTTTATTACCCTACAGAATGGCAAATTTAATAATCATAATAATATTACTAAGTATTGGTGAAGGTGTGGGGGAAACTGGAACACTTGGCTATTGCCATTAGCATAGAAATTATAAGTATGTTCGAGAGCAATTTTATGATACCTAGCATAAGAAAATGTTCATATACTTAAATTGAGCAATTATCTTTCTAGTGTCTACTTTCAAGGAACTCATTCATGGGTGCAAAGTTCACAGAGCAATACTTGTAAGAGTAAAAATGTGGAAGTGACATAACTGTCCAAAAGAGGTAGGATTGCCAAGCTACTCAAAAGGAATGACCAAATATAGATGACTTATTTATAAAGTTGAATATTATACTATAGCAATTAAACGAATGGATTAGGTAGAAGTGCATTCCTCTCTCTAGATGTATTTCAAAAATAATATCTCTCTATATTTCAAAAATAATGTGTTGTTTCAAAAGGATACATACAATACGATATAATTTTTGTATATCTTAAAAACACATAAAGCAATAGGACACATTGTTTATGGGGATATTTATTTTTAGTAATTGAATGAAAACATACATGGAGATAATGAATAACTTCAGGATGGAGGAGACTATTTCTGAGTATGGAAACAGAGGAAAAGAGAACGGATGGGTATATATGTAATAGTTTAGTTTTAGAGAAAGGAAGAGGAGGGAGAAAGGAGTGAGAGATAAGGGGAAAGGGAGAAACTGAGAGCAAGAGTGAGAGAGCAAGAACAGGAGAAAGGGAATGGGAAAAAGAATGTGGTGGAGAGGAGGTAAAATATATAATGTTAATTGTGATGGGTATCTAAATGTCTACTGTGTGATTTCAAGTTATCTTGAGTTTTTAAAATAATGTAAATATTTTATGACAACATAATACTAAGTTTACCTCTGTAAAAATGGAAAAAGCTTAATTTACTGGCTGGCTGCTTCATTGCTACAAAGGTGCAAACACTTTTCATAAAAGGTGAAAGAGATCACCATTGCAACTATATACAAAGGTATTTGGCACCTCAATTCTTTTATCTTATATGTGTGTTTGTCTTCAGTGTTCCCTGTCAATGTTCAGGATAATTTTCTGCTACTTTGCTGTCACATTTCGCAATAAGGGGTAAGAATCACAACTAAGAATCTGCTTCCTTTTTTCAAGGTGCTATAGTATACTACTCTGTTGCATAGCTTTTCTTTAGGCCTGAAACAGCATACTGATTAGAGCTCACCTTTCTTGGCTATAATTATTTCATACTTTCTGATGAGACATAAGCCACTGTGATTGGGGGTCTCAGAACTCAGCACTCATATGTTTAATTAGTCCATTTATTACATACAGACTACAAATTCAATTTTCAGAAGACCATCTTATTTCAAATTTTTATTCTTGGGGGTGAGGAGAGGTGGTCAGTTTCCTCACTGTCACTCCAATGTACTTAATAACCATATCTCACCAAATTTGAGTAGTGAGCATGTTTATATAAGTTTTTATGTTCATAATCTTAAAGGTAATCATATGTAATTTTAATTAATTTGTTGTAGGGTTCTCCCCCCACCTGCTAAGAAAAAAACTTAAATGCTGAAATTATCTTTCAAAACATAAAATTTGAGAAGAGATTTAAAATGAACAAGAAGGAAAAGAAGGGAGAGAAAGGAAACCGCCATTGTCAAGATTCAATGATCACAGAAAAAGAGAATTTTGCTAAGTACTGTAGAACAAACAGTGATCTTTTAGCCTGGCTAAGAAATTTCAGTCATCAGGAATAAGAAAAAATTCTAGTGATCCACTGAGGACAATTATCTGTGTTGAAAATGCAAAGATGAGAATATTTTACAGCTGGTTCAATGTTGAAAGCAATTTTCACCAGGAAATCAAGAGAAGTGTAAAATTTTGTTTTCATTCTAGCAGCACAATGCTGTTATATGTTTTAAAATTCAGTGACATCAGCCATGAAGGGACAAAAAAAGCAGTGGTAATGGTTGTATTTATTGGAGTAAAGCAACATTTTCTTTGGTTTATTTCGTTTTTTTGTTTTTTTGTTTTTTTTTTTTTGCTTGTTTCTTCTGAGTGCTTGACTGGGGATTCAGGAGAAAGACTTTATCACCGTATTTACTCAACATTTTTGAATGAGTTTTGAACCTTCTTGTGAGAAATGGGAAAGTTATAGTACGAAAATTCACAATTTCGTACTATAAGATTACTATCCACTATTAGTGTATGTATATATATATGCTCCAAATCAGTTGTCCTGGCTTGCTCTGATATGCCTGGACAGAACTAGACAAGCCCCAGCCCATACTGCATGCCATTCCTTATTTGGAGATGCTTCCTAAACTATCCCTGGACAACTTCTTTTTCTTTCTTTGTTCTATTCCCCTTACCTGATTAAGAAAGTTTTAAACAAATAGCCAATCAGGTAAAGTATAAAAGATGAGGTCCTATTCTAGCCAATGGAAACTGGACACAGCAGTAGGGTAGATGTGTCAAACTACAGATAACTCTGTCTCCTTTGTTATGTGTGCTCTTGTGGCTGGACAGCGACTGAGTAGCACCCTTTCTGCAGAAAGTAAAGCTTGCCTTGCTGAGAGATCATTTGTTTCCTCATTAATTCTTTTTTTTTTTTTTTTGCGATACAAAAGACTTCATTCCCAACATCCTCAAGACCTATTATTAACTTTCTGGTGCAGAATTCAAGCCACCTTTCCACTCTCTAGGGAATGATCCAAGTTCACTTGAACTGTGCCAGGATTTCCAGTCCATTTCCCAATCTCCTTTTCGTCAGCCATCCCACCATGGCATCCTCATTTCACTGTCTTACATTCTCTGATTCACCATTATAATCACCATCAGTTTCTTTGGTCCTTTCTCCTGAAGTTCTTGCCCCAAGCCTTAGAACTAGTTAAACCCATCTTTCTACTCCTTCTTCCCTGCAACTGTGCAGCCTATGTTGGGGGAAAACAATCCACAACCACACTGATGGGTAACAGTTTAAACTTATCACCAACACAAGGCAGGATCTCAGTGTGGTGCAGCTGCCTTCCTACTTCCCCCAGGTCATTTCAGTTCCCTAGACAGCTATTTTATACATTTTCCTTGACCCTCAAACTTCCCAAATTTCCTCTCCCCTGCTCATTCTCAGCTGATCACATTGCTTTTATTTCTCTGAGAAAATACAGCAACGAAAAGTAAGCTCCTCATTTTCCAATGTCTGTCTGTAGTTTACCTTTTTCTGCAAGAGTGGATGAATTGCCCCTGTTTCTAGTTGAGGCCGCCCCTCTACTTGTGGATTGGATGCTGTGGCTTCAGCCTTGCTGAAACAACCTACTGATTAAAGCTCACCAGACTTGCCAGACTCTCTTGTATAGTCATTTTTTCCTATTAAGTCATTTCCATCAACAAACAGACATGCTTTACTATCTCAAAAAATCTTTTTCATCCCATATATGTCCTACTATATTATTACCCTTCTCTGCTCCCATTTTGAGCAAAATTTCTTTAAAATTTCCTGGAGTGTAAAGCACTTGTGTCACTGCCCTGCTCATAACCCTCCAATGCTATCACATTTAGAAAAAAAAAATCTAGGGCCCTTCCCTTCCCAGCATTACATAAGGACTCCCTCTGCCTCCCCACCATTGCTACTCTGCTGTTCTTCCCACTCGTGACACTCCAGTTACATTGACCTCCTCCTTGTCCCACAAACAAGCCTGTGCTTTCTCATCTCAGGTCCTTTGTACTGATTCCCATTGCCTGAAATTCACTTTCCCTAGAGTTATATGACATTCATTGGGGGGCTCTCTGTTCGTACATCACCCGCTTAATATGGTGTTTTCCTTGGCAACTCCATCCAAAAGTGCACCATAGAATGATGGATTCATCATTCTATCCCCTTACCTTATTTTGTCTTCATCAGCTGACAGGTCATATATTTAGGATCCAAACTCCCTGAGGGCAGAAACTATTTCCTCTTTTTAACCTTATTGAAGTATAACAGATGAAAATTGGAGATATTCAAGGTATACTACATGATGTTTCGATATATGTATACATTGTGAAATGATATAATTATCACAATCAAGATAACTAACATATTCATCACCTCACTTAAATACCTTTGTGTGTGTGTGTGTGATGAGAATACTTAAGATCTACTCTCTTAGCAAATTTCAAGAATATAATACATTGCTTTTTAATTATAATTACCATGCTGGACTTTAGGTTTCCAGTTCTTATTAATCCTATAACTGTGAGTTTGTTACCCTTTGATCAACATCTCCCCTTTTCCTCCTAACTGCTGGTAACCACCTTTCTAGTCTCTAAGAGTCCAATCTTTTTAGATTCCACATGTAAGTGAGATCATACAGTGTTTGTTTTCTGTTTCAGAAACAAACAGAAAACACTTTACATGTCGTCCCGGTTCATCTATGTTGTGACAAATGGCTGGATTTTCTTCCTTTTTAAGACTGAATAATACCCTTTGTGTATATACGACTCATACGCTTCATCCATTCATCTCTCTATGGACACATAGGCTGTTTCCGTAACTTGGCTATTGTGAATAATGCTGCAGTAACATGGGGGTGTAGATATCTCAAGATCCTGATTTCATTTCCATTGGATATACATCCATCAGTGAGATTACATAATTCCATTTTTAATTTTTTGAGGAATCTTTTTACTGTTTTCCTTAATAGCTGTACCAATTTACATTCCCACCAACAATATACAGTTTCCCTTTCTCCACATCCTTGCCAACATTTTGTTATCTTTTGATTTTTTTGATAATAGCCATTCTTACAAGAGTGAGGTGATATCTCATTCATCGTGGTGTGATTTGCATTTTCTTGATGATTACTGATGTTGATCATCTTTTCATACACCTGTTGGCCATCTGTATGTTGCCTTTGAAAAAACTGTCTATCCAAGGCCTTTGGCCATTTTTTAACAGGGTTATTTTGTGTTTTATTTTCTATTTTTTGCTATTGAGTTGCATGACTTCCTTGTATATTTTGAATATTAAATCCTTATAGGATAAATGGTTTGCAAATATTTTCTCCTATTGTGAAAGTTGTCTTTTCATTTTGTTGATTGTCTATTTTGCTGTGCAGAAACATTTTAATTTATTTTAGTACCACTTATTTTTGTTTTTGTTGTCTGTACTTTTGGTATCATATCCAGAAGATCATTGCCAAGATCAGTGTCATGGAGCTTTTCACCTGTTTTCTTCAAGGAGTTTTATAGTTTCAGATCCTGTGTTAAAGTATTTAATCCATTTTGAGTTGAGTTTTGGATATGGTGTAAAATAAGAATTTTTTTTTTTTTTTAATGATTTTGCATGTGGCTATCCAGTTTTCCCAACAGCATTTATTGAAGAGACTGTCATTTCCTCATCAGGTCTTTGTAATTTAGTTGGCCATATGTACATGGGTTTATTCCTCAGCTTTCTATTCTGCTCATTCCATTGGTCTATGTGTCTGAGTTTTTGTTTGTTTGTTCGTTTGTTTTTGATATGGAGTCTTGCTCTGTCGCCCAGGCTGGACTGCAGTGGCCTGATCTCGGATCACTGTAACCTCCGTGCCTCCCAGGTTCACACCATTCTCCTGCCTCAGGCTCCCGAGTAGCTGGGACTACAGGGGCCCACCACCATGCCCGGCTAATTTTTTGTATTTTTAGTAGAGATGAGGTTTCACCATGTTAGCCAGGATGGTCTCGATATCCTGACCTGGTGATCCACCTGGCTCGGCCTCCCAAAGTACTGGGATTATAGGCGTGAGCCACCGTGCCCGGCCCTATGTTTCTGTTTTATAACGTTTTATACTTTTTTTTTTGGAGGGGCAAGGTCTCACCCTGTTACCCAGGCTTGAATTCAGTTGCCTGATCATCTGTCACTGCAGCCTTGAACTCTTGGGCTCAAGGGATTCTCCTGCCTCAACTTCCTGAGTAAACGGGACTACAGGTATGGGCCATCACACCCAGCTACTTTCTTTTTAATTTTATGTAGAGATGAGGTCTCGCTTTGTTGCCCAGGCTGATCTTGAACCTCTGGGCTGAAGTGATCCTTCCATCTCAGTGCCATACTCTTTTGATTACTATGGGCTGAAGTGATCCTTCCATCTCAGTGCCATACTCTTTTGATTACTGTACGTTTGTAATATTACTTGTCATCAGAAAGTATCCCATCTCCAATTGTGCTCTTCTTGCTCAAGATCGCTTTCATTTTGGGGATCTTTTGTGGTTCCATGCAAATTTTAGATTTTTTTTTCTGTTTCTGTGAAAAGTGCCATTGGAATTTTGATAATTGGATTGAATCAGCAACTCACTTTTAATATGGACAATTTAACAATATTGATTATTCTGACCCATGAACGCAGAATGTCTTTTCATTTACTTGTGTCTTCAGTTTCTTTTGTTGATGTTCTGTAGTTTTTAGTGTACAAATCTTTCATCTCCTTGGCTAAATTTATTCCTAAGTATTTTATTCTTTTTGATGCTATCACAAATGAGATTTTCTTAATTTTTTTCAGATACTTTATTTTTAGTCTATAGAAATGCCACTGATTTTATGCTGATTTCATACCTGCAACTTTACTGATTTTTAAAAAATTATTTCTAACAGTTTTTGGGTGGAGGCTTTGAGTTTTTCTATGTATAAGATTATGTCACCTGCAAATAGAGACAATTTTACTTTTCCTTTTTCTATTTGGATGATTTTTTATTTTTTTCTCTTGTAAAAATTATTGACAAGTAAGAACTTACTATTGCCATTTTGTTCATTGTTTTCTGGCTGCCTTGTAGATATTTTGTTTCTTTCTTTCTCTCTTGACATCTTCCTTTGTGATTGGATAATTTTTCTATGATGGTATACTTTGATTTATTTCTCATTTTTAGTGTATCTATTATAGGTTTTTGCTCAGTGGTCACCATGAGGCTTATCTAAAACAAACTGTAGTTACAACAGTCTATTTTAAACTAATAACAACTTAACTTCAGTCATATATAAAAACTCTACACTTTACTTTCCCATAATATATAATATTTTTTCAGTGTCACAATTTACATCATTTTTATATTGTATATCCTTTAACAAATTATTATAGTTATTTTTTTTTTTTTATCTTTAACCTCTATACTAGAGATATAAGTTATTTACTTGTAACCACTACAGCATTAGAGTTTTCTGAATTTAACTATATTCTTATTTAACCAGTGAGTATTATATTTTCATATGCTTTCATGTTACTGCTTAACATCTTTTCATTTCAGCTTGAACAACTCCCTTTTTTCCTATAAGGCAAATCTAATGGTGATGAACTCTGTTAGCTTTTATTTTACAGAGAAAGTATTTATCTCTCCTTCATTTCTGAAGGACAGTTTTTCCAGGTAAAGTGTACTTGGTTAGCAGGTTTTCTCTTTCAGCACTTCGAATACATCATCACTCTGGCCTGAAAAATTTCTGCTGAAAAATCTTCTAATAGCTTTGTAGAGTTTCCCTTGTATGTGAGCAACTTCTTTCCTCTTCATGCTTTCCAAATTCTTTCTGTCTTTGACTTTTGACAATTTGTAATATGTTTTGGTGAAATCTCCTTTGGGTTGAAATTGATTGGAGGGTTTCAAGCTTCTGTTGATATCTTTCCCCAGATTTGGGAATATTTTAGCCGTTTTTATTTAAATAAGCTTTCTCCTCTTTTTCTTCTTCTGGCTATCATAGGATGAGAAAGTCAGCTCTAATAGTGTCACATACATCCCATAGGCTTTCTTCATTTCTTTTCATTCTTTTATCTTGTTTCTCACTTAACTTAATATTTTCATATAACTTTATCTCTGAGCACATGGATTCCTTATTTTGATTGATAAAATCTACTGTTGGCACTTCCTCTTGAATTTTTAAAATTTCATTCACTGTTCTTCGGTTCCAGAATTTCTGATTGGTTCATTCTTTGTATTCTACCTATTTATTGAACTTGTTGTTTTGTTTTGTTTTGTTTTTTTCTGATTTTGCTGTTTTCTATCTGTGTCTTTTATAGCTTGCTAAGCTTACTTAAAAAATTACATTGAACTATTTTCGTACAATCCATAGATCTCCATTTCTTTGGAGTTGGCTACTGGAATATTACTGTGTTCCTTCGGGTGTTATATTTACTTTTTTGTGTGTTTTTTGAAGTGTTGTGCTTTCGTTTTCTTGATGAAGTCCTTGGAGTAGTTGGTAGGTTCTGTGGCCTCTATTTCCACCTCCCAGCCTCTCCCAATCTCTCAGTCATGACAATCAGGTCAGTATTCTGATGGGATAAAAAAAGCTTGGGCTGCTTGGGTAGCATCCTGCACAGCTCAGGGACCCAGTGCTCACTCCCTATGTTCTTATTTTATCCAGTGGGAGAAATTGCTGGCCAAGGGGACTTTTCTTGGCACTGAGCTGTGCCACCTTGAGAAATGGGTGGTTTGCATAAAATGGAACTGTTATCTTACTCCCTTCAATGAGTTCGTTCTTGGATTTTATGATCTAATATTGTCCTAGAACTTCACCACTGGACTCTCAAACTTCCACAAAGGCACTCTTGCTCGTAGATAGTTGTCTAAACTGATGCTTCTGTGGAGATATAGGAGTAGAAATCTATTTCGCTATCTTGCTGATATTACTCCTTTGTCTGTTTTCTTTAATAGCTTCTGAAATGCATAGAAGATGTCCAAAATATTGGACATTGAATTCAGTATTGAATACAAAATACTCTACTAACTCCTTGAAATATCTACTCCTATGTGATTACTACTGACACAGGGAGAAGGGTGTAGTGTGAGAATTAGGAAATTCTCTTTTGTAACAAGAGTCAGAACTTTGCTGGTTCAAGATGTTCCACTGGTTTCTTCTTAATGAATTTATTTTCCCCTCATCAGTTAGTTCATATTCACTTTATTCTCACCCTTACCACAATATTCTGATGTTACTGGTGATAGATTAGCTCCTGTTACGTAAGTGCTCTACTCCTTACCTGAACACATAATTCACAATTAGTCAGCAAACTTGGCAACATTTCTGGGGTTGATTTTTGTCTTTGATGATTATATTAAGGAAGTAAGTTATTTAAATATTAACACAGTAAGGAAACACTCCTATGTTAAAGGTTAGTTTAGGGTACTAATGATTTAGGACTTGTTCATCAATAAAGTTAGATGAATATTAATCCAGGGCAGGGTGGTAGGGTGGAGGGTGCTTATTTTGCTGATAAACTGATGTTTCTGATAATTGGACAAAAATATTCCAATGAGAACATAAGATATTATGTTTTATCCTTAAGGAAGTGAAAAGGATAGAAGATAAAAGGCACCAATGCTGCTTGGCATTCCAAAAGTGATTTTTTTTTTTTTCTCACTCGCTTAGGGCCTTTCTTTCCATTGTATAGTCAGTTAGAATCCAAAATTTAGCAGTAACAAAGTCATGGGGCACAGAAATGAATTATCTAATCTGGGTAAGTATATAAGGTTTTCAAAATAGTGGTGGGATGTGAGTTGAATCTCATCTAATATCTAGGGTTAAAATAGATACTCAAAAGCCAATCAGTAACCAGATTCTACTAGTATACTGAGGCATCAAAGGCAATAGGTAGCCACAAGTAAGTTCCAAAAGTATTTCTGACTTAATGTTATTGCTGCATATATATTTGGGTATAAGTAAGAGTCTGTTTTACAGGAATACAACATAAGGATGCAACTTTGAAAATACTAATTAGTTTGTTTAAAAAATACACTGTATCCTAATGCTTGTGGTAAAATTTTCTTTAGAACAAATTAAGAGCTAGGCTTTAGAGCTTTAAACTCTTTTGGAAGTGGCATTATTTTTTTCTGGATAACTGATATGTGTGTCTTCCAGTGGATCTCTGCAACTGGGGTTTCAGAGGATTTGACTTTCAGTCCTTCTGATACTAAATAGCTAGAGAAGTTTGTATAAATTGTTTGATTACTCCTATCTTGTTTTATCATACACAAACTGAATGTATCACACATATACACATTTTTTGGGGTGACACAAATTTTTAATAATGTTGGTTTCATTTACAAAACCATTGATTTATAAAAGGAATATGTAGGTACTAGGTGATTGCAGAAGTGGTCATAGCTGCATATCAGAAGCCTACTGCAAACCATGGATGCTTACTGCTATTTCAGCCTCTCCATTTCACATGTGTAAACTGCTTGGAAGGAAAGGAATGCAGAATCTTTGCTGGACATGATGAAGCATCTGCCCTAGTTGATGCAGATGATTCACTCTTCCTTTATTTCAACATGAATAAGGTGATACTGGTTTCCCAGCTTTCAGTTTCCACTTGACCCATAAAATAGCTTTGTACAAAAAGCAGATTTTGTTTTCTACTTGTCAAGCCAATGAGTTTCAGGTGTGTCAATGTATTGACGGTTTCAGCCCTTGAGGCAGCAGGACAGGGTCTGGACCAGTGACCTCTGGCCATGAGTGTCCTCCTATATTTATCCAAGATTGCTGTATAAAATGATATTTTCTCCCTGTTTTCCATGGCATGAAAGAGGTTGGGAAATACTTGACTAGATTTATTAGTTAATATATTTACCCACAGACATGCTTTGGATGCCTACTCTGAGGATCTGAATACATCCTGGGAATATAGAGATGGTTAAAATTTATAACTTGAATGCATGCCATTTCTAAAATTCTATAATGTATATTTATTATTTCCAAATAGCTAATTTGCAATAAGAAAATAAATATGTCAAAGGATGGAGTAGAGAAAACTGAGCATGAAAACCACACAATCTTGGGTCTTAAAAATATTGGAGTTCTTACTACAACTGACTCTCTATAATCTTTTACCTCTTGAGAGTATTCGTTATTTTTCAACCTGCGTTTCTTCACACTATTTTCAAAAGGGTTTTAAGTAAATAATGTCATTTTTTATAATGAGGAAAATGTTATTATTTAAAATAATTAGAAATTAATTTCATATAGCATAACTAAAAACTTAATCACATTTCCATACTACCAACAGTATTTAATATCACAACGAATTAAGTATCACAAAATGTTTCTTTTTTGTTTGTTTGTTTGTTTGAGACGGAGTCTTGCTGTGTCCCCCAGGCTGGAGTGCAGTGGTGCGATCTCTGCTCACTGCAAGCTCCGCCTCCCGGATTCACGCCATTCTCCCGCCTCAGCCTCCGGAGTAGCTGGGACTACAGGCGCCCGCCACCACGCCCGGCTAATATTTTTGTGTTTTCAGTAGAGAAGAGGTTTCACCATGTTAGCCAGGATGGTCTCGATCTCCTGACCTCGTGATCCGTCCGCCTCGACCTCCCAAAGTGCTGGGATTACAGGCTTGAGCCACCGCGTCCGGCCACAAAATGTTTCTTAAGGCAATCATAAATAAATGAATGGGGTTAAAACATAAATGATAGTGTTATCTTGAACATATCTACAAAAATAAAAAGCCACCTGCATTCAGTTGTAGCCTGAGAGCCTCTATTTAACTTATTATATTTAGCTGTTTTTTAGTACTGTATGGTTCTAAGGGAGAGTTTAATTTATTGATATGATGTCTAGCACTCATAAGAGATGCACAATAATAATAAAAATTGGCAACAGATTCCATAGTCTTAAAAATGTGGCAGCTTTTCATGAGTACAATGTATTTCCAGACATGAAAAGAGCACGTTTGCACATTATACATATCCATTATAATGATATCAAAAATAGTTTTTTGACAAAATAGACTTTAAATATGCATATTTTATTTTTAAATGTAATTCTGAGCTTGGAGTTCTTTTAATGACAGTTCTGGGAGGTGAATATTCTATCATGCTATGCTTAGCAACATTCTCCAAAATAGTGATGAAAAATCTATTTTTTCCTTTTTGTCTTGGTTTGCTTTAAGAGTCCTTACATATTTTGACCGCCTACTAGTTTGATTGCATGCCATCTCTAAAATTCTATAATGTATTTTGGATATATAGGCATCGCATCACCTGCTTGATGACAGTGACACACGAAAATCTGCACAAAATACTAACTGGAAAATTATTTCCTTTTTTCTATAATGTGAAATATTTTAATGTATTTTTTGTCAACTCAGAGCTCCTAGTCAATGTTCTAAAGGGTAAATAAGACAAAGTAAATTGTCTATGTATAAGTAACACACAAGCAAAATGATTAAACCAGAAATTATTGATCACTAATAAATATATTTATGTGTATGAAAACATACTGCATATTCCCTTTGATATTTGGCTGGCTTTCAAAATGTCTGCATGTAATTCTAATGGTCTAACAGTTGTATTCAGAAGATAATTTAAGATTTTTCCTACACATCATTTTGTTAAAATTTTAGTGAGCCTTGTGCATGTAAATATTTTCTTTGTAAACATTAGCCAAAAAGGGCTGGGTGCAATGGCTCATGCCTGTAATTCCAGCACTTTGGGAGGCCAACGTGAGCAGATCACTTGAAGCCAGAAGTTGAAGACCAGCCTGACCAACATGGCAAAACCCCATCTCTACTAAAAATACAAAAATTAGGCGGGGTGTGGTGGTGCGCACCTGTAATCCCAGCTACTCCAGAGGCTGAGGCAGGAAAATTGCTTGAATCTGGGAGGTGGAGGTTGCTGTGAGCCCAGATGACGCCACTGCACTCCATCCTGGGCGACAGAGCAAGACTCCGTGTTGGGA
>NW_012123487.1:8193295-8204179 GCF_000951035.1 Colobus angolensis palliatus
CTGTCTCAAAAAAAAAAAAAAAAGTATTTTGGAAAATGTACCTATATTCTCTCCGATACTTAGGTAAATTATCCATTATTTTCCCCTTCCACAGATAGGAAAGTCAAGGTTCAAATAGCCCAAGTGACTTACACAAAGTCACGTGCCTATAAAAAGTGTCCATAAATATTTTTATTGAATTTTACTAAAATTCATTATTTAGATAATTGGTGTTGATATCATCAAGAATCTAGAACCAGCTACTTCCTTTTGTAAAGAATCTTTCTTCTTCAAAACCTCTCCTGGTGTTTTACTTCTTGTGAATACTGAATAAATATTTTCTAACTACTATGTACTCACCTTCCCACCCTTTCACTTCAGAAACAGTAAAAGCGGTAGCCCTGGTTAACAGAAATAGCAGTAACTTTGATATTCAGACACAATATTGTCTTTTCCATGTCTAAATTAGGTCTGGTGCATTTAAATCCATGCAATTTTAATGTATTACATTCCATTTTCTACCTTCTGAAAGTGTCCATGTTAATATCTTACAATCTGATTTTTTTTTCTTTTTCTGTACCCCACACCGCTTATTTTGGGGCTATCATCACAATAATATCACCTTATATTGTGGCAAATGAATTTTCTTAAGTTAGTTTGGGTGCAATTCAATAATTTTCATCAAAATTGTTACTTGGGAAATCATTCCAGTGACCATTATCTATGTGAACAGAAGGCATCATTCTGTTATTCTATTTTCAGAAACTCAATTTCCTATATTTGCGTTGAAAACCATGATTACATAATGCAAGGCCAATGTGAGTCTTCTAATTAGTACTGCTTTTTAGCAGAAAATAAGGAAAAAATGTCTTAGGTTGGCAATGTTATTGACCATTTCAACCTCACTTCTCTTTCTAAGTATATGGAATACTCAAAACTAATGGCTGAATTAGACTGACCCGCCAGCAACTCACCATATAAGTGTTTATTAGAATAGTGTCCCCAAATTCCCTGGAAATGCAAGGGTTCAAATCGGTTTGTACTTCAGTAATTTCTTATCATGCAGAAGGCTGGGAAACTCTAAAAGGTGTTTTTGATATACCAATTTATGGAGAGACACACAATGTTTTTCCCTTTGCTAGAATTTCTGAATTTTTTTTCAAATAGGACTAAAATGTAAGCCTATCCTTCTCATATAGAAAAGAGTGTTTTTAGTAACTTTTAAAGCACTTCTCAATATAAAATTCTTATTAATGACTGATAGTTTATTTACTTATCGGTTGATTAACTGATTGATGGAACTGACTGATTGACTGACTGAGATAGGGTCTCACTCTGTCTCCCAAGTGGTAGTGCATTGGTGCCATCACTGCTTACTACAGCTTCAACCTCCCCAGCTCAGGTGATCCTCCCACCTCAGCTTCCCAAGCAGCTGGGACTACAGGCGCCCACCATAGATAGACTGTTGTCCCGGCTGGTCTTGAACTCCTAGACTCAAGTGATCCTCCTGCCTCTGCCTCCCAAAGTGCTGGGATTACAGGCATGAACCATTGTGCTCAGCCTGGCAGTTTATTTTTAAGTTCTGAAACGAGTTTAGTTTAGAAATTACTTTTTTCTTCAGGAAATTATACCAGTGCTTTCCTATGGATGTCCAAATGTCCATCGGAGTACTTTTTCTTTTAATTTGGTATAAAGGAAATAGAATGAAAGAAAACAAAAATAAAATTTAAAAATTTAAAAGTTTAAATTTTATTTTAAAAATCAGAAGATAGAAATTTATCCTCTGATCCCTTGGCTTATATTCTTTGACTTTGGATTATGTGTATGTGTCTGATCCCTCTTTCAGTGTTAAGTATTGCCAACTAATATATCAGCCGTGTAGCCTAGTAGACAGATGAAATTATTTAGAGTAATTTTCCTCAGACTTCTTTCTTTCTTAAAAATGTTTTATTAAGGTATATTTAATACTGAGAAATTATATATATTTAAAGTGCACAATTTGATGATTTGACATACATATACATTGTGAAATAATCATCACAAACAAATTAGCATATTCATAACCTCAGATAGTTATCACCACTTTAGTTTTTCTGTTCTAGTCTATCTGTTCCATTCTTTTTTCTTTTTTCTATGGTAGCATCACTTAAGATCTACCCCACATTGTTGTACATTAAATCTTCAGAACTGCTTAGTCTTGCATAACTGAAACTTGCATCCCTTGACCAATATCTCTTCATTTTGCCCTCCCCCCAGATCCTGGTAACCACTATACTACTCTCTGTCTCTATGAGCTTGACCATTTTGGATTCCACATATAAGCACAATATTATGCAACATTTGCCTTCTGAGTCTGGCTTACTTCATTTAGAATCATGTCTTCCAGGTTCATCTATGCTTTCATAAATGGCAGGATTGCTTTCTTTTATAAGGCTGAATAATATTCCATTGTATAAAAAATGTATAATATTCCAACATATAAAAATGTTGTATATCCATTCTGTCATATTTTCTTTATTCATTCACCTGACAATAGGCATTTACGTTGCTTTCAGGTCTTGGCTATTATGAATAATGTTGCAATGAACATGGGGGATGTGGATACCTCTTTGAGATACATATCTAGAAGTGGGATTGTTGATTCATGAGGTAGTTCTATTTTTAATTTCTGTAGAAACTCTATACTCTTTTTCATAATGACTGTATTAATTTAAATTCCCACTAACAGTGTATAAGGATTCCTTTTTCCAACACTTGTTATATTTTGTCTTCCTGATAATAGCCACTCTAACAGAGTGAGATGATAGCTCCTTGTGGTTTTGATTTGCATTTCTCTGATAATTAGTGATGTTGAAAACCTTTTCATATACCTGTTATCGTCTTTGACTTTTTATGCAGGAATTATTTTTATTCTTTCGAATGGAAATTTTAATTATAATTAATAGCTTTAATGAAAATTATTTAAATTGGTTAGTTTTGGTAGATAGTCAAAATTAATCAGTGAGTGTAGACTCTGTCTTAGTGTCACCTTCCTGTTCGCTTTGACCATTGTTTTCCTTTATTTAATTGGACAAATATTTTTGAGTGCTTACATTATGCAAGAAAGTGTAGGAGATAAGTAATGAAAAATACAAATTCTGCACTCTGAGAAAGTTTTGCTTAGAGTGGAAATAGGCGTATGTAAGTATAATACAAATGTCAAAATACTATCACAGAAGTACAGATAAAAGTATAGGTGGAATTGTGATACCCTTTTTAAGTGTCTGATCATTGCTTTTAACTATGTAGTTGATTTAGTTAAGGTAATGCTAGCTGCTGTGACAGATAGATGCAGTCTCAGTCTCTTAACATAATAGATGTTTCCATGTTGTTCACAAAGAGTACAATCAGCATAAGCATGTGGTGGTGTTTAGGATTCTGCCATCTACACCACTTAGGGTTCCAGGCTTCTTTAGCATTCATATTTCAAGGTCTTTGGGGCTTGACATCCAAGAGGAAGACAGAAAAAAGAGCATATGATAACATGGGTATATATGCCACTAAATTCTTTTGAACAGGGTTATTCTTATCTCCAGGATTCATATAGTGAAGTCCTGAACCCCAGTATCTCAGAATGTAATCTAATTTTGAAACAGCATTTATATATGTAATTATTAATAGTTAAGATGAGGTCACACTGGAGAAGCGTTGACCCCTAATTCCATATGATTGATGTCTTTATAAAAAGGGGAAATCTGGAGATAGACATACATACAGGAAAAGCACCACGTGAACCTGAATTCAGAGATCAGGGTAATGCATCTCCAAGCCAAGGAACAACAAAGATTACCAGCAGCTATCAACTAGGAGAGAAGCATGGAGCATTTCTCTGTCACATCCCTCAGAAGGAACCAACACTGCCAAGGCCTTGATCTCAGATTTCTCCAAGGTGGATAACAGGAAGTCTCTTCCAATCACTGCAGCGAGTGGATAGTCCAGGATCTTTAGGTGATGGAGTCTTCTCGATTAAGTCCAGAAGGGGGATTTCAGGTCATATGAACTATAAGACAAACTGTCACTACCCTTACTTTTGACCTTCCCCACCCATACAGAGTCAAGATTCAATCAGGAGTCGAATCACACCAGCCATTTTAAAGGTGAGAATTCAATATGAAATGTTAATCACGAGTCTTTGAAGAACTAAGGGTCAGAAAAGAATTCCTAAGGTGTTACAGAGCTAGCAACTGTGGGAAAAAGCTACCACCACAAGGGCTGAAGAGATGAGGAGAAAAAAAATGAATTATTAAAATTTAGAAGCTTGGAGGAGAGGCTCTGTGATGTTGAAATTCAGAATTCAAAAAAGGGAAGTTGATCAGCTGATGCTGGTCCCTGTGAATTTGAAGGAAGGGGCTCTGTAGGGTTAGGACTCTGACTTTTCAGAAAGGGATACAATTCAGCTGGTAACAATAATTTTGAGAAATTGCAATGAAGCTTGTTTTGCAAGTATTAGAAAAATTGCAAACTTGATTAATCTGCTGTCACTGGCATAGACTGCCATTTCCAGGGTAAAGAAGTGAGGCTGGAGGAGGGCACAGACAGAAACAAGAAACAAACAAGAACTATAGTGTCCCCTTCATCACTTCAAGCCTTTTTGTCTCCTGATAGTATCCTCTTTTGACTTAGCCTACCAGGGAACCAGTTGACAACACAAAAATGTGGTTTGCAGAGTCTCAACAACAACATCACAAAACAGTATATAGGGAGAGGGTTAGAACCTGACAGACAAGACACCCAGTTTTCAATGATGGAACAGATACAGGATAAGTGCAATAAAACCCCCCATTCAGAAAAGAGAATGTGAGACACACAGGAGTCACTGGTCCGTAACCAATGAGAGTTATTCAGAGTCAGTTGGGCAGGATTCATGAAGACTTTCTTCGGTCAGAGTGGGTGAAATTCTTTCATTATACCTCAGTTCAACAATCTGAGGGAAATGTGATTGCCCACTTGTGTTAGTGATCTACAAGACCATCCCCATCTTAGATGATTTGCTAGGAACACTCGCAGGACTCAGGATATAATCATACACAGGATATCGTCAGCTATGATTTATTACAGTGAGATGATACAAAGCAAAATCAGCAAAATGTAAGGCACATGGGATGACATCTGTCTGGAAGAAACCAGGTGCAAGCTTCCAAGAGTTCTTTCCCAGTGGATTCACACCAGATGTACTTAGTCCCCCCAGCAAGTGGTGATAATCCATGTGAAGTGTTGTCTAGCAGGGAAGTTCATCTGAGATTAAATGGCCAGAGTTGTTAATGAGGGCTGGTCATGGAGGCACCCTCTGACTAGCACATACCAAAATTACAGTCTCCCTGAATAAAAGCAAAGCCATATTGTTTCATGAATATTTTAGGCACAGCGAGCCATTCTTATCAAGAAATGGTGAGAATCCTCCTGAAATCTGTTCCCAGACACCAGGTAAGGGCCAAAATTTCAGTCAGGACTTGCTAAAGATAGCAACCTCAGCTTTGCTATGTTAACTTTTTCTGCATACTATTGCTCTTTGAGACTCATGTTCTACCCTGTAGAGTTATCACATGTGAAAGTTTCCTAAAGGTTTTTCCATTGCATATCCATATTTCCAGCCTCTCCCGAAACAATTTCCTTACCCTCATCACTTGGTCATTTGGCAGCATCACATATTTTTGTTTGGCAGTACCTCCCCTCATTGCCTTTTTAAACCAAGTTTTGTATTGGTTTAGGTTTGGTCAGGAAAGCAGAAACAACTTAAAGTGTTCAAGCAGGAAAGTATATTTATAGGACAGCATTTAATACAGTAAGGTAGATGCCCACAAATCCATAAGAAAGGAAGGACAACTGAAAGTCAGAAAGTCCACTTCTAGACTATGGGGTCATTTCTAGTTTTCAAGGAGCCCAGAAGTTGCAGGAACCCCTGGAAGCACCAGTGAGGCTCAAGGCTGCGTCCAGCACTAAGGTGGATAATTTTCTAGATAATACTTCTGCAAAACCTCCCATCTGTCAAAATCACCATCTGTCTCAAGTACTACTGAAGAAGCAATAATTTCACAAAAGTTTCTCTTTTACCTTCAAAGTCCAAAGCAAGAGTCTCTCATTGTGGATTCCAACAGCAGGGTTCTCGGAAATTTAGTTTCAATCATTTAGCTCCTGCAATACAGGCCCTACAAGGGAGAAAATTACAAGTTACCAAAGACAATTTAAACAGTAGTTTTATTTTTAAGTATATGTGCACTCACTATATTTTTATCAACATAATTTTTAAAATGAAGTTTGTGTGGTGTTAAAGCTATCAGAATAAACAGCTTTTAAGAGTAATTAAAATTATCAACAAGTTAAGGGACACTTAACAGGTTGACAAATAAAACATAAAATTCTGATGATTATGAGGACATAAAAAGGTTTTATGTCACACAAAACAAGTTAAAATACATCAATGTATTTCACAAAAAATGGGTTCTGCTAATGGAAAGCATTATAAAGCAACATATTAGTGGAACTGCAGTTGTAAAATTAGCCCTAAAATATTCATATTATAGTAATGGGAAATGGAGTTTGTATAAATGCAAACTCGTAAGCAATTCATGAAGGAGGTTTTTCATAATCTATTTCTAGTATAAAATGTTTTAAAAAGTTCTTTTGCTTGGCTTTCAATTGATCATTTTAAAAATCTATTTCTATACTCTTTTTATCATCCTTGTAAAAAACAATTTAATATAATCTATGTGTATATAAAATTTTCTAGGAACTCTACACATACATTGACATTGAGTCAATGTCCATTTGTCTGTGTCAAAGAAACATTATTTTAATCTACTGTATTAAGAGATCTAGGAATTGCTATAACACAGCTTCTCACTATCTTTAGTGAAAGGATCGATTCTTTCCTGTGCTTGGTGTTTTCCATTTGCCTATTCAAATGACCTTTTTATCTTCTCCTCCCTGTCTTGTGCCTTGGAAGGTGGACTTCCACAAACCACATCAATGGGTTTTCTTGCCCTTGGCTTCCAGTTGTATTTAGCCAATGGGAGGCACTGGTGGTAGCAGATGGGAATGTGTAAAAAAAGTCCGCAGTATTTATTCTTCCAGGCAATTTGCCACAACTCCTGCCAAGCAGCCTTCTCCATAGAATTTTTTCTCCAGGTTTCAGTAACTCTTCTTTCCTCATGTTCTTCAGACCCATGGATAATAACAGCTCCCCAACAATGCTCTTCTTGGGGAATTGCACTATATCTTGCAGCATCTCTTCCATAAACTCTGTACACATCTTCATACTTTGTCCTTTTTATTAAACTCTCTTCTACTAGCAAGTTTCAATGTGTCATGTGTGTTCTTCTAGGGCTTTGATTAATATAATGTCCTTTGCAAGCTATGCTATGGAAAGAATTGCGATGACTAATAAAAAATGTGTTAATAAACTGGACTCCAGCAGGTTTCTAGATTTGTGATTTAACTGGCCTCTTTGAGAATATCTGGCCTTGAAGTCAAGTCTGCAATATAGCTATATCTAAAATGCAATTAATTCATTTCTAATCTACCAATAAATACTTTCTAATCTCTTACTGTGCATGCTGTCATATGTTTGGTGCTAATAGGAGTAAAATAGTACAAGGCATGGCCACAGACTTCAAAGTGCTTTCTCTAACTTTTTTTTGAGATGCAGTTTTGCTCTTGTTGCCCAGGCTGGAGTGCAGTGGTGCAATTTCAGCTCACTGCAATCTCCACCTCCTGGGTTCGAGTGATTCTCCTACCTCAGCCTCCCAAGTAGCTGGGATTACAGGCGCACGCCACCACGCCCGGCTAATTTTGTATTTTTAGTAGAGAGGAGGTTTCTCCATTTTGGTCAGGCTGGTTTCAAACTCCCGACCTCAGGTGATCCGCCTACCCTCGGCCTCCCAAAGTGCTGAGATTACAGGCTTGAGCCACCATGCCCAGCTGGTGCTTTCTGTCTTAACTGAGTGTTCTAGACCTTTTTTCAAAATCTTGATCTGTCACCAGTCTAATGAGCCAATTATATATAATAATTAAATTTAATGTACTAATTACATAGTTATATTATTATAAATAATAATATAATAAAATTATATAACTCATTTATGTTTTTTCTATATAGTAAATTAGTGATTAGAACGGCACATTTATTCCTCCTACCTTTCTTCAGAATAATATTAAGCTAACATGTACATTTTGGAAGAGGAAAGCCATGGGAAGGGAAGCAGATATGATATTTTATTATCTAAAACTGTACTGTGACATTTTTCAATCCCTTTCTAAGTCTGAGTAGAGCACACACTGAGTGGGGGAAAGAGTTAAATATTATTCTACATGGGTTTTTATAGTGATCTCCTCTAAGTTTTCTTTTAATACCTTGGAATAGATTTATCTGTCTTTTCTACATGTAAACTAACTAATTTAGTTATAAAATTCAAGTTTATTGAGTAATATTCCATTAGGCATGAACTTGAATGTTGAGTCACAAAATTCGAACATGAATAGGCATTGATTGTTTCAGTGGATTTCTATACCAATGACTTTTTTCAGAAGAAAAGATGGGACAAATCTTCAGGCTAAAAACTTAACTTTGGAGTTTTTCATTTTCTTCCTTTCTTTCCTATAAGTTATGCTACCTCAACTCCACCATATCCAGTCACTCACCAAAGTTTTTTAGTTATTACCTCCACAATAGTACACTCGTTAATCAAGAAAATGTTTACTAAGTGATATGCTCTTGCAAGTGCTTGAGAAACATTTGTGAATGAAACACAGCTCTTTGCACTCATAGAACAAGTATTCCACAGAGAGAGATAGACAATAAACAATGGACATGGCAAATAACCATATTATCCAGCACATTGGGAGGTGAAATGTGCCATAAAAAATGACAAAGTAGAAGAAGTGAGGCAGGACTTCCCTGGGTATTATGGGGTTACAGAAGGTCTTAATGAGATGATGGCATTCAAGCAAAGGTGTAAGGAGGTGAAGGTGTTAGCTATCTGTGCATTTCAGGCACATGGAGTAGCCACAGCAATGACCCAAAGGTTGGAATATGCTTGGCACATTCAAAGGACAGCAAGAATGGCTGAAGCATGAAAGGGTTCAGAGGGTGAACAAAGTGAACAGAGTAAGAAATTAGGCCAGAGAGATAAGGGAATCAGATTATATAGGATGTTAGAAGTTAATTAAAGAATTTTGGGATTTACTCTGTGTGCAGTAGAGAACCACTGAAGGGTTTTGAGCAAAAAGTGACATGTTTGGATTTAGACATTTTAAAGAAAATTTGGCTGACATTGGGAATACAATGTGGAGAACTAAAATAGGGAGAATATTTTGAAGGCAATTGTGGCAATGTAGGCAGATGTTTTGATGACTTTGGCTAGGGTTGTAGCAGTGGAGGTGGGAAGAAATGCGTGAGTTCTGAATATGTTTCCAAGCTAAAGCTGACAGAATTTACTGATAAATTGGGTATGGGACTTAAGAAAAGGAGAAGTTAGTGATGATTGCCAGGATTCAGTCTGAGGAACTGAAAGCATGAACTTGTCATCCACTGAGATGGGGAGACTGCAGATGGAAGAAGCTTGGAAGCAAAAGTCAAAAAGTTCAGTCTAACACGTATTTAGTTTAGATGCTTACTTACCTCCTCCTTCATTTGACTTCCCGTGAATCTACAAAATCAAGTGGTAAGAACCAATATTCATTGAATATTTAGTAAGTTTTAGTTTCGTTTCCTCTTCAAAATAATCATACCCATTTTGCAGGTACAGAAACCAAAGAATGACACCTAGCATTTTGCATTGTATATCCCGTCCTCTGGTTGTAGACTTCTTCAAAAACCCCAAAGCACACTTATTTCTTCTTCCATGGGATAGATTGTTACTCCTCAAATATCTGTGGTCCCTACCTGTAGGAGGAGTACACATCTCTGCCACATTTGGTACCTATCACTTCCATAGGTACCTTATATCTCATTAACAATAGCCAGTTGTTTGCCAAACCATATCAGGTTTTCATGGCTAATGAAATATGAGTGAAAGTGATAGGTACCAGTTCTGACCAGTAGCTTTAAAAGCCATCACTCTCCCTCTTCCCTCTTCCATGAGATCTGCAATGTCCCAGATCAGTTTGAATTTCAGAATAAAGATGAAATTGAACCCAGCTGAAGCATATCCTGATGAACATGTGGTGTGAGTGAATAATGACCTTTTTTGTTTGTGAGTCATTAAAAAATTGAAGTAGTTTGTTATGACAGTATAAGTTAACTTAAATTGTCTGATATGTTTCTGTAATTCTTGTATTACTTCCATTTATTTATTTATTAATATCACCTTCTTTGTTTCAATTTATTTTATAATATACAATTTACATACAGCAAAATTCTCACTTTTAGTACACAGTCATGTGATTTTTGACAAACACATATACTTATGTAACCATACTTACAGTCAAGATATAGAATAATTCCATCAACCCCCCAAAATTCTCCCATACCCCTTTCTAACAAACCTCTCCCCAACCCTAGACTCTGGTACCATAGATCTGTTTCCCTGTAGTTTTTCATTTTCCAGAATGTAATCACGTAAGTGGTCAAAAAAAGAGAATTGTGTAATAGATAGCTTTTCCCATTACTTCTTTTTCAATTCTTTGTCTTCAAAGATGGCTTAAGTTTCTTCTTCTTCCTTCTTCTTTCTTCCTTCTTCCTTCTCCTTCTCCTTCTCCTTCTTCTTCCTGTAAACACACGTTCTTATTTTTTACTTTTGTAAATTCAGGGGGTACAGATGAAGGTTTCTTACACGGATATATTGTGTAGTGGTGAGGTTTGGACTTCTAGTATACCCATCACCTAAGTAGTGAACATTGTAGCCAATAGGTAATTTCTCAACCCTCACC
>NW_012123487.1:8205188-8207230 GCF_000951035.1 Colobus angolensis palliatus
TCTGCAGCTGTTCAGGCATCAAAGGCCCGTGGAATGGCATACACATAGGCTCAGGCAAAGCCTCTGCATGATCTCCAGTCAGCTCCCTGTGTTAGACTGGAGGCCCGGGAGCATCCAAGAGGCTCCTGTAGCTAGGATTCTGAAAGTCCGTGGTGGGAGCGTGGAGCACTCATTCACTCCTTCCCTGTGTCAGGGAGCTTCTTCCCACTCTATGCAGATCCCAGGTCAGCAGGCTGCCTGACTTTATTCTGCTTTTTGTGACTCCCGTTAACTTCTCTGATGAATTCCAGTGTCCTTTCTGGCTATCTCTTCAAACGGCAAATATTTACTCATTATTTTGATTCATCTCCATGCAAGAGAATCCACTCGCTGCTTCTAGTCATCCATCTTGAATAAGTACCCAATATTATATTCTTTAGGAAGGATTTAATGTGGTTTATAAAGACACATAAAATAAATAAGGGAGCCCAATTTAAACTTGAGGCAAATTAATGGAAACAAAGCTGGGAGCCAAAAGAGTTGAACAAAAGTTGAAGCAAAAATACATACCTATACTTGTCACAGCCACTGGAGCAGGCCACAAACATAGCTGTCAGCTTTCCGGTAACTAAAAAAGGGATTTAAAAAAAAAAAATCAATTTTGCAGTTCAAAACATTTTTGAGATTAAAAACCCACCAATTGCTGATGGAATGGATAAGTATTTATGGTATTTGGATCTGACAGAAGTTTTTTCCACAGAAAGTTGTCATAAGATAAGTAACAACGTGTGTTCCGAGGCTAATTTGAAAAGGCATACGAGTTACCTGCATCATGTTAAAATACATTATTGGGGGATGAAGTAAAAGTTGTAATGTACTACTCATTTGAAACCTACCATGCTATTTTCTAAATTGTAAATCCTACCTCTCTAACATAATTAAGAGTACTATGGAGCAGGGAATGGGGGTCTGAGCCAGGATTTCGTATCTCTTACTAATACCTTGTAAATACCTTCAATACAGGACTATTTAGAAATGACTGTTGATAAGGAAAATATTAAAGGCAGAGAAGGGAAGAAAAGGATCTACTCATGAACATGTTAGAGAAAATAGGTCCTTAACATTTTTCAGGGACAAAGTACTATAAGAAGAAAGTGAGTGAGCGCTGTTAAGCTCAAATACTAGTAATGATTTTAGAGTTGGCAGGTTTCTGTTTCTTTATTCTCCAACTTGGAAAAAAAAATCTTCAACCCTGCTACTTTATAGGACAAAGTGTAGAAGCCTAATTGCCTTTAAAACACTGGGTTTTGTTTACTTTTAACTACAAATTATGTAAGTACCCATTGTAGAGAGTTTGGAAAATATGGAAATGTACACAGAGGAAAATAACAGGCATCTAAAATTCTGAAACCTACAGATCTGCACTGATACCACTGTCAAAAGGTGACACTTCTTGTATTCCAAGCTATTTTTTTTCCTTTCCTTCCTTTCCTTTTTTTTTTTCAGATGAAGTCTCACTCTGTTGCCCAGGCTGGAATGCAGTGGCGCATTCTAGGCTCACTGCAACCTCCACCTCCCGGGCTCAAGCAATTCTCCTGCCTCAGCCTCCCAAGTAGCTGTGAGTACAGGCACACACCAGCACACCCAGCTAATTTTTGTATTTTTTTCCTTTTAGTAGACATGGAGTTTCACCATGTTGGCCAGGCTGGTCTTGAACTCCTGGCCTCAGGTGATCTGCCCAACTCGGCCTACCAAAGTGCTGGGATTACAGGCATGAGCCACAGCATCCAGCCTAAACTTTCTTCTTAGAAAGATGCCGCAGTTTATTCTTTCTGGTAGTGTTGAGGGTATTGCTTTAATCAGACCAATATTATCACATTTATGCATTCATTAATATTATTCTCAAAATCTGTTGATTTGACAGGTGAAAGGATATCTTGCTTTAAGTCTAATTTCCTTGAGTAGAAACATTGGGCTTTTAGAAATTAATCATTTAGTATATGTACATTTTCTTAGATCTGTTGCAAATATCTCTATCCTTATTTGTTGTTTAACTTTTTTTT
>NW_012123487.1:8212289-8212723 GCF_000951035.1 Colobus angolensis palliatus
CGTTCCATCAATACCGAATTTATTGAGAGTTTTTAGCATGAAGGGCTTTTGAATTTTGTCAAAGGCCTTTTCTGCATCTATTGAGATAATTATGTGTGTTTTGCCTTTGGTTCTGTTTATATGCTGGATTATGTTTATTGATTTGTATGTTGAACCAGCCTTGCATCCCACGGATGAAGCCCACTTGATCATGGTGGATAAGCTTTTAGATATGCTGCTGGATTCCGTTTGCCAGTATTTTATTGAGGATTTTTGCATCGATGTTCATCGGGGATATTGGTCTAAAATTCTCTTTTTTTAATTTTGTCTCTGCCAGACTTTGGTGTCTGGATGATGTTTGCCTCATAAAATGAGTTAGGGAGGATTCCCTCTTTTTCAATTGATTGGAATAGTTTCAGAAGGAATGGTACCAGCTCCTCCTTGTACCTCTGGTA
>NW_012123487.1:8213858-8227871 GCF_000951035.1 Colobus angolensis palliatus
TGGATATGAAATTCTGGGTTTAAAATTCTTTTCTTTAAGAATGTTGAATATTGGCCCCCACTCTCTTCTGGCTTGGAGAGTTTCTGCCAAGAGATCTGCTGTTAGTCTGATGGGCTTCCCTTTGTGTGTAACTCCACCCTCCTCTCTGTTTCTGCCAAGAGATCTGCTGTTAGTCTGATGGGCTTCCCTTTGTGTGTAACTGACCTTTCTCTCTGGCTGCCCTTAACATTTTTTCCTTCATTTCAACTTTGGTGAATCTGACAATTATGTATCTTGCAGTTGCTCTTCTCGAGGAGTATCTTTGTGGTGTTCTCTGTATTTCCTGAATTTGAATGTTGCCCTGCCTTACTAGGTTGGGGACATTCTCCTGGATGATATCCTGCAGAGTGTTTTCCAACTTGGTTCCATTTTCCCCCTCACTTTCAGGCACACCATTCAGGCACACATCGACTTGGTCTTTTCACATAATCCCGTATTTCTTGGAGGCTTTGTTCATTTCTTTTTACTCTTTTTTCCCTACACTTCTCTTCTCACTTCATTTCATTCATTTGATCTTCAATCACTGATACTCTTTCTTCCAGTTGATCGAGTCAGCTAGTGAAGCTTGTGAATTTGTCACGTAGTTCTCGGGTTATGATTTTTCATCTCTATCAGTTCTTTTAAGTTCTTCTCTGCATTGAGTATTCTAGTTATCCATTCATCCATTCTTTTTTCAAGGTTTTTAGTTTCTTTGCGCTGGGTACATAGTTCCTCCTTTAGCTCTGAGAAGTTTGATCAACTGAAGCCTTCTTCTCTCGACTCATCAAAGTCATTCTCCATCCAGCTTTGTTCCGTTGCTGTTGATGAGCTGCGTTCCTTTGGCAGGGGAGATGTGCTCTGATTTTTTGTATTTTCAGCTTCTCTGCCCTGCTTTTTCCCCATTTTTGTGGTTTTATCTGCCTTTGGTCTTTGATGATGGTGACGTACTGATGGGGTTTTGATGTGGGTGTCCTTTCTATTTGTTAGTTTTCCTTCTAACAGTCAGGACCCTCAGCTGTAGGTCTATTGGAGTTTGCTTGAGGTCCGCTCCAGACCCTGTTTGCCTGGGTATCAGCAGCGGAGGCTGCAGAAGATAGAATATTGCTGAACAGCAAGTGTTGCTCTCTGCTTCTTGCTCTGTAAGCTTCGTCTCAGAGGTGTACCCCGCCAGTGTGAGGTGTGAGGAGTGGGTCTGCACTTAATGGGGAATGTCTCCCAGTTAGGTTACTCAGGGTTCAGGGACCCACTTGAGCAGGCAGCCTGTCTGTTCTCAGATCTCAACCTCTATGCTGGGAGATCCACTGCTCTCTTCAAAGCTGTCAGACAGGGGCATTTACCTCTGCCAAGGTTTCTGCTGCTTTTTGTTTAACTACACCCTGTCCCTAGAGGAGGATTCTACAGAGGCAGGCAGGCCTCCTTGAACTGTGGTGGGCTCCACCCAATTCGATCTTCCTGGCAGCTTTGTTTACCTACTTAAGCCTCAGCAATGGTGGGCACCCCTCCCCCAGCCTTGCTGCCACCTTGCAGTTAGATCTCAGACTGCAGTGCTAGCAATGAGGGAGGCTCCGTGGGCATGGGACCCTATGGGCCAGGTGTGGCATATAATCTCCTGGTGTGCCATTTGCTAAGACCCTTGGTAAAGTGCAGTATTAGGGTGGGAGTTACCCGATTTTCCAGGTGTTGTGTGTCTCAATTTCCTTTGGCTGGGAAAAGGAATTCCCTTCCCTGTTGCGCTTCCCAGATGAGGTGATGCCTCACCCTGCTTCAGCTTTTGCTGGTCGGGCTGCACCTGCGGACCAGCGCCAATTGTCCAACACACCGCAGTGAGATGAACCTAGTACCTCAGTTGAAAATGCAGAAATCGCCCCTCTTCTGTTTGGCTCATGATGGGAGCTGGAGGCTGGAGCTGTTCCTATTCGGCCATCTTGGGCGCACCTCCGCGAAAAGTATTTTTACCATATTAACAGACAGTTCGTATCTAAGGGTATATCTTCACAGCAGCTGGTGTTTCACCACACCACGCTGGAGAGAGGCCTGCTCCAGGCAGGCTCAGGGCGGCCAATCCTCAGGGCTCCAGAAGGCGCTGTTGCCGCAGGGCCCAGTCGCCTGAGGAGGAGGCCAGTGCAGACCCTGCAGAAAGCAACAGCTGCTTAACTTTTAAAACTTTTCAAACTATTGATGGAACTGGGTACTACTTTAGATAATTCAACGCTAGAGTTTACCATCGTACTACCAATAATATCATGTAATTATTTTGAAAAAAATCTCAAACTCAATATGTATGTTATCTTGTAAGATTTACTCTAAAGAAATAGTTACATTAACAATTTGATGTTTATACTTTAACTCTTGCATTGGTGACAGAATAACTAAAAATTTAGCTTATCATCTAACTTTCATTTAATTACTTATAATATAAATAAACATTACTTCCTTGCTGTTTTAATTATTTGGCAAAGTTAATTGCTTTTTTGTATTCCTTGAAAAAAAGTTGTTATTCTTTTACCATTATCATTATGATGAAAATTTCAGCAGATAATTAATGATGTTTTTGTGGTAACAAATATGATACTAAAAGAAACCATCTGGGAAAACTACCACCATCCTCATTCAGCCATTTAAACTGAAATTATAATTTTAATAAGCCTTAAAATTATTCATTTGGCTTCAGTGGAAATAAACCATACCTCACTTGCTATTCCTTTATGGCTGATGAACTCACTATTATGTAGGCAAGAAGGAGCGTATCATTTGTCTCTGGCATACAGATCGATGCATGTAGATTTCAAGGAGAATTGAAATAGATTTAAACTATTCAAAAGTATCAGTAAAACTGAAAGAAGAATCTTTTCTGATGCATGACCCTTCTAATCAATTGGTGACACTTCTGATCTTTAGTGACACACAAAACACACACACACAGAATAAACATCAACCAAATAAAAAATATAATTTCTGAAGACATGAATTATTTTTTAAAGAAACTGAATAAGTCTTAGCCTTTGGGGAAAAAGTTAACGTTGAAAATTATCTTGGTTTCTGAATTAACTCATTAATTATAATACATAGTCTTATTTGCACCATTGACTCACTGTCTGACTTTGGACAAATCAAACACATTCTTTGGGCTTTAGTTTTTTGATCTTTAAAATGAAAACATCATATTAGATGATCTCTCAGATTCCTTGCTACTTTGGGATTGATCTGCTACAAGGCCCTTTATGGTTTGCAATGACCTAGTTTTATTATTCAACTGTGGTACAGAGCTTTTACATGGGCATAGCTGAATGACACTAATTAGCAATTGGCATGGCAAGATTACCAATTTTTCTTTTTTAAATTTCTGTTGGCCTCTCACTGAAAATCGAAAATTAAATTGACTATTTCATTATAACTTTCTTAGAGGGGAGTAGGGTGAAAATTACCAAGATAATGAGACAAATACGTATGTAAAGTGCCTGGGACTTTCTATGACGTAGGTATTCACTAAATGGTACCTATTATCATCGTTAATAATGACTACTTAGAGTGCTGAGGAAGCTTCCTGGTTATTCTTCAAATTCTGACATAGAATATATGAATCATTTCTTTATAAATAACCGTTTGCTATGTTCAAATGGTGGACTATGCTCTTTAGATTGCTCTGGAAAAAAGATGAGGATAATGCTTATTCCTTCCACATATTTCTTTTGCCGTACTTCATGATAACCGTTCAGCAGCTGTTTATAAGCAATATTTGTTTATGTCAAAAAACTCAACATGGTGTTTGAACTGCAAGATTTCCTGGATTTGTTTGAATGTTTGATGTGTTCAACATGTTTATGAAACATGAAGTCATCCATGTGGGCGCACATATTGAACAATTTTGTAGGTAAATTTGTGCAATAGGTTGGTACTCTAGTGCCTATGTAAATTAAGCAGTAAGATTATAGTCAGGAAATGCCAACTAGTTCTGTTTTTTCTTTCTTTCTTCTTAGAACACTTGTCTAAAATTATTTCACGATCAGCTGTAAAACTTTGAAGCTGTACTTCCATTTCATGTTTTGAAAGAAAGAAATACAAAGTCCATTTTATTGAGTTAAAATAAATTATATTCTTCACATACTAGCTCACCAGATAATCTTACATAGTCTTTCAGGGATTTTCCCAATGTGGATGAACATGGACACAGTTATAGATAAAGAATTTCACATAGGATGGGAAGAATAGATTCCCATAGAAAAATGTAGCAGGTGTAGCCTCAAGAACCCAGCATTGTTTTTCATTATCTTCTCCCCTGCTATATTCCTGACCATTCTTTTGTGGGCTTTGAGATGGAATTGTTTTATAACCAAGTGTCTTGGCCCACTGCAACATACCTGTAATTCCAGCGGTGGGCAGAAGCAATTTGGGCTAAGTGAAGAGCACTAAAATAAATCCATCACAGATGATCAGTGTTGCTGTGTTTGATATCATTGGTTGAAAGATAGAGGATGGAAGAACAATTGAAAAACTAAAGGCTACAGCCTTACATGAGAAAATGTATATGATGTAATCCCCAAAAGAAGCATAAGCATTTGTATTCCTTCTCCTTACCACAGTCAATTTAGATGATTAATCATTGTATTTTTATTTTTAATTAGAAGCTTTTAAATGTTAATTATAAGTGTAGCTTGTGAGTGAGAAGATGTCAAAATCGTATTCCTTATCTCACATCCATTCCAAGGCCAAACTTCAATTCCCAACAGAACTTTTTGTGGCCTCTTTTAACTAAATCCTTTTCTAATGATTTGAGTTTTGTGCATGGAAAGTACAATAATACATTTCTATCCTTTCCAATAAATTTGTCATAAACATCAGGAGGTTTTAGAAACATGGACATAAAATTGGATTTTGCGGGATTCTGTGGCTACTATTTTTTAAAAATGTTAAACGGGGTAACTGAGAAAACAAAACCAATTTTTCAGCTATATTCAACCTTACAGAGGCACACAAATACACACACTGGCAGAACACATAAAAGTCTTCAGCACTACCTTATACTTAATTTTTAAATAAGTATTGGCCTTGCCCTTTCAAGAAATTTTTGAGATATTCTGCCTTGGCTGAGAATCTATATGACCTTTTTGCCACAGTGTGCTGAGGAATGCCATAAAATTGTTAACATTGATCTTTTTTTCTGCAAATGTTCTATCAGCTTCCTTCTGAGGCTTTCTCTTCCTTGTGGGCAGAGTTAGGACAAGCTACTGTACTGGAAAATCTATACTAAGCTTGCTATCTATAGCAATTAATAAATGATTTTCCTCATTCAGTTGTTAGTCCTTATACCATTAATCACAAAAGGCTAGATGTTCTGTTTGTTCTCCAATATAGTATAATAAATGATAGGAGACATAAAACCAGAAAAGAAGAAATTTCATTTGATGGAATGAGAGAAACAGTATAGAGTTCCCGATCATTTCAAAATGATTCCTGGCCATAGATTTTAAAAGTGTTTCAATAAGATTTTATGATATAACACAGTTGGAAATACAACAAATATCTCTTTAAGAATTTTCCTATTAGGCACTGTGTGAAAATTAAGAAACTTGTATATTTTATCTCATTTCATTGTCAGCCAACCTACATTGACCAGTAGAGAAAACTACAGGTAAATTATCAGATAAGTAAGTATTTGTTTTATCACCTTTGATCTTCCTTCTTTACACTTATTACTATCGTGGGTGTCTCTACCCCATCCACCCAGTACTTTATCCACCTTTTCCTTATCGTAGATGTAAAATCTCACTTAGCATACATGGTTCCAACCAGGTTTCCCTTGAAGTTCTGGATCCATTTCTTTAATGTAAATTTAAATCTATTATGTGTTGAGAATCCCGACAGAACAGTCATGAAGTCCCAGCATGAAGTCAAAATCAGGGAAGAGCCCATTAATGGGAAGCAGAATGAGAAATTGGCCTGCCAATATTAAAAGCTGAGTCTTTTCTAAATAGCTTCATTGTTTACTTTCAAAGGTATATTTCTCAGAGTGTCAGACACATTTTTAATTGGTGATTCTGCTCTATGAAGGTAGGAACAGTGTCTGGTTTTCCTTTGCACACAGCATAATGCATTGTAGAAAGTGGGATTTCTAAAAATATTGTAAGAGTACGTTCATTCATTGATGCATACTTTTTAAAAATTAAAATTAATTTTAGTGTCATCAATATGCTATTTTTGGAATATGGACTATTTGAGTTACTTCTATTCTTCTTAATTTGTGAAAATATGATGAGTTGAATATATTTGTTAAACATATTTAAGCAGCTCTTTTCTTTGCAGGAAAGTGCTAAGTACTAGAGACACTCTAAGGTACAGGCATTCAAGATACACCAGTAGGTATAATGTGGCTGCTGGCTTCATTGAATATACACACTTTAAGAAAAATTTTAAAAAGGCCACACTGAAGACTATTTTACTCCTATAGTCAAACAGACACATTATTTTAACATCTAAAGTGTATTCGTGTATCTTTGAATTTCACTCTTTCTCTTTTATTTACCCTTTACATTTCTAAACTAATATGCACAGAAGATCTAAAATTTCTTTGCCTTTTTGGAACTATTAAGATTACTTTACTACAGAAATTTAATGCCACGTTTGTGCAACATAGTGAGACATCAGGGCTGCATGGCATTATACATTCTGTTTCCCTACTTGTCACCTTTTATTTGACATAATATAAGGTTTTTTCCTTGTGAAAACAATATTTATTGGGAGGAACATTTTACTTTTTCATATAAAGTGTAAAGAATCACTCTCCATTGTCCTAGTACTTTTTTCTCTCTAATGATCCTTTTGGATAGAAGGAGGGACTGGCACTTATTGATGTAACTCCACCCTTTTCTAAAAAAAATATATAATTTGCTGCCTTCCCTCTCAAAGACCTATGGTTACAAACTATAAATGAGCGAATGTACCAGAAGTTAGTTTATAAACTAGGAAATATATTCACTTCAAATTAACCCTGCCTTGAATCTGGCCTAAGTATGAAGGGTTATGAAGCATATGCATTGCACAATCACATTTTTGTGAAATATTCATAGAGAGAGCAAGAGAGAGAGAAAACAGCCGGGCGTGATAGCTCACATCTGTAATCCCAGCACTTTGGGAGGCTGAGGCAGGCAGATCACTTTAGGCCAGGAGTTTGAGACCAGCTTCGCCAACATGGTGAAACCTGGTCTCTATTAAAAATACCGAAATTAGCTGAGCAGGGTGGTACATGCTTGTAATCCCAGCTACTCTGCAGGCTGAGGCAGGAGAATTGCTGGAACCCTGGAGGTGGAGGTTGCAGTGAGCCGAGATTGAGCTACTGCACTCCAGCCTGGGTGACAGAGCAAGACCGTGTCTCAAAAAAATAAAAGAAAATAAAAAATAAAAGAGAGAGAGAGAGAGATAGAGAGAGAGAGAAACAACAAGAAAAAGTGGGAGGACAAGATGAAGCAATAATTTAACAGTTTATTTCTAGTTGATCAAATTAAAAAGACTTTTATTTTCTTCTTTTTACTTTTCTGTATTTTCTAATTTTTGAAATTGAAAAAATACAGAAAAGAGAAAAAATGGACCTTCAGATATTTCTGCCTTGGCAGTCTCTGCAAACTCCAGTTGTTACACCTGTTCAGATAGCTGGACACTTGCATTATGTTATTTGAAGATAGCTAGGGATACCCCCTGTGTAAAAAAAACCACCCAAATAATATTCTATATTCATCTGCCTGTCAGTTCTTTAAAATGCAAATGCTCTCGGAACGGGTCATTATGTCACAAGTATCTTTTTTTTTTTTTTTTTTTTTTTTTTGAGACGGAGTCTCGCTCTGCCGCCCAGGCTGGAGTGCAGTGGCCGGATCTCAGCTCACTGCAAGCTCCGCCTCCCGGGTTCACGCCATTCTCCTGCCTCAGCCTCCCGAGTAGCTGGGACTACAGGCGCCCGCCACGTCGCCCGGCTAGTTTTTCGTATTTTTAGTAGAGACGGGGTTTCGCCATGTTAGCCAGGATGGTCTCGATCTCCTGACCTCGTGATCCGCCCGTCTCGGCCTCCCAAAGTGCTGGGATTACAGGCTTGAGCCACCGCGCCCGGCCTGTCACAAGTATCTTTTTAATGGATCGCATTTTCAGATCATATTTTTTAGTAATATAAAAATGGACTGGAAATTTGTGTGAAATAAGGCCCTTGTTAAATACATGCTTCTGGTTATTAATTAGGTTGGAAAACACCCTAAAATTCTCTGTTTTGGTTCCTTCCTCAAATGTATGAGATCAGTAAGATTCTCTCAGGCTGTAAAAGTTAGTACTATAATCCTAGGACTGTCCCAGAATGCTGCACCTGTGATTCCTTTTCACAATCCTTTCACTATCAGTCACCTGTTTGACTTACCCACATCTGACATCTCCAGACCAGTTCCTTGGAGTGAGCAAAGGTAGGGGAAGAGATAGAGAACAGGGAATGAAACACCATTTCCATGTACGCCTCTCGATTCCTTGAGAAATGGCATTATTTTCAAGAAAAGAAAATTGGGAATAAGAGAACTAGTACATTGTTTAAGTTAGTATGACTAACAACTAGCTGAGTTGGGGATAGAAACCTGGTGTGCCTGTGGCCAAAGTTTGTTACCTTCCTACCACACCAGATTACCTCTCACAAAAAAATCGTAACAGCTAGAATTCTGACAGGAAGCTGCACCCAAGTCAGTTTTCTTTCCATGCTGCTGGGCCCTGTGTCAGTTGTAAAATTCCAGCCTGGGTCCTGCAGTTTCCATGGATCCTCTGACAGCTGCCTCTATTATCAGTAATTTTCACAATATTGTTGTTTTCTTTTTCATTTCCTTCAGATCTCCCAGGTGAAGCCAAGTAGGATATACAAAGACTGGTGTCCAAAAACTAGAATGGTAGAGATTCGGGATAATTAACTGCCTGGATACTTCTAGGAAAAAACATCTGCTAGAGTTTAGAATCAAGGTCTTACATGACCAGGTATATATTTTGTAAATTTCTTTCTTGAGAACCTATTCCTTTATGCTTCTCCCAACCCTAGAAGTTCAACAAGTGTGAGCTTGACAAGGCAAAGCTGATAATTTTATATCACAATATACTTGTATTGTTTTTTAAGATGTGGATTTATGTTTTTGTTTTGTTTTGTGTCGTTGCAAGCAACAAAATCTGACCTGGCTTCCATAAGGAAAAGGAGATTTATTGTAAGGCTATTGTGTGTGTTGGGGTTGTGGTGGTGTTAGGGTGGGTGGGTCATAGACTCAACAAGAAGCTTAGGCCCAGGTTTAGAAACATCTGGGAATCAAGGGGGCTCTAAACCAATCAGCCACAAGAAGTATGGTGAGAGTCCCCTAGCAAGAACAGTCAGTCTGACCGGCCTAGCACACCACATGGCTCCTAGGCTCCTAAAAAAAAAACAAAACAAAAACAAACACCTCCACCTCCAACAGTCCTATGTCCTTGCACCATTCAATCAAGATTCAAAGTCCCAAAGAGTGTTCAGTTGAGCAAACTTAACTCAGCAGGCAGAAAGAAGACAGGTTAGTCCCTTAGGATTTTTTAGCATGAAACTAACAATATGGTATTTTCCTGATTAGCCCCAATTGGGAATTTCAAAATAGAGTTCAATGGTGCGACTATGGATGCTGGACAGATAAAAATAAAAAATTATACTTTGTTCAATATAGATAGTTTAACAAGACAAATAGGTTATAGACAAATTCTGAAGACGTGATTCTATTTTTATTTTGTTCTCATTTTTCTGTAGAATTAAATTTTTTATTTTACTTGTTCTTTTCAAAGAAAGACTTTAGAAATTGTCAGATAACTACAGAACTGGTTCTTCTTCGGACTGCAGTAGGTACAAATCCCTAGTGATTTATGAAATTATCTGAAACAAAGCAGTCTCAGATTTACATACAGGTAGATGCAATTATGACTTGAGAATGACTAGATTTTATTTTACTTAAGTAGAACAGTGACATCTAGTGCCTGCAAAATTATGTCACTGGATCTGAAGGAAGATAAGAATAGACATGTTTTTAGGTTGATTAGAGAGAAATGAGGGATCATGTATTAGTTATATCTGCAGGAATTGATCTCTTATAATACCCCCTTTAAGTCCCCACGAGTGCCACATTAATGACTGCAACTCCTTCCTAGCTGTTCCCCTTAACTCTGGTCTTGCTGCATGCTGATATGTTATTCCTCTGTTTACAATTTTCAAGGAATTCTTATATTCTATTTTCCCCACCAATTCTGTTTCCCATTATTTCCCAAAACGTATGCTCAGTTTTTGTCAAACACGATTTCTTCACTTTCAAAAGCAAATCAGACTATTTTTTATCTCATTGTCAATGATTAATAAAGTTTTTGATAGATGTCTTGCAATTTTGGCTTTGTATAATTTTTGAATGTTTTTTGTGTAAATGTTGATAGTTTTTAGAATTTGGAGTTTTGATAGGTTTATTGTAATTTTTGTTTCTATATTATAACAAATCAAGTATTCCATGAGATAAAAAATAGTCATGAAACCTTTATGCCTACTTAAAAATACTATTTAGATGAAACAAAGTTCTAATTTACCTAATATTTGATCTATTTATGTACTAAATCATTTAATATTTATATAAAATATTATATCACAAATTGTCCATAAAGGATACAACTAGAAGAGATTATTGAAGATAATTAACACAAGGCCTTACTTTACAGGTGAAGGCATGAAAGCTTAGATAAATTGAATAACATATATATATATAACATTAAATATACATACTGAGAATATATTTAAAAACTAAATAAGGCTGTTTACAAAACTTTATGCAGTATAAAATACATTTTGTTAGTCATGAGAGAATATTGAAATATTTTATGTGTTTATATCTTTATTTACATATAAAATGTTTCAGATTTAAAAATCGTTGCATCTGACTGCTTTCATTTGATCTTTATACCGATGCTGCAAAGTGATTTTATGCCCATTTTATAAATTTATTTTTTAATATACTTGTTAAACATCGTTTATGTTTCTGGCATTCTGTTAGCTGCTGGGAATACAAAGGTATCAGTTGGCTCTATTTGTTATCTTTTACATTTTTATTTCCCCCATTTGGTATAGTAGGAGAAACTGAAGCTGACGAAGTTAAGTCATAAGATGAAAATCACACAATACTAGGCAGAGATCCAGCAAGAGAACCAAAATCTTTAGTCTCAAAGTCCAGAATTATTTCCATATTATTTTGCTATTTCTGTTTTAATTTATTCAGAGTTATCTAATGACAATACATATAAACTTCGAAGGAAAGAATAGCTCTCATTCATGAGAAAATTATTTTCCTATTTAATTTCCTGAAACAGAATATAAAAGTAACTTAGCTTTATAATTTTTAAACTTAGGCTAATTTGTCAATGTTTAATGGGAGACAGGTTATCATTTTTCCCCCAAGAAATTTAATTTGTAGTCTAGTGAACACTCTTCTAGTTGTTAAGTAGAGAGATTTGTGCTTTCTCAGGTAACTTGTTTATTCCTCCAAAACCATATTACCATTCCTTCCCCAAATTATCTGTCTTATAAACCACACAGTTATTTCATTAGCTGCTACTATTGTTTTCCCCCAGTTATTTCTTTTCATTTCTCCTTCTTTATACTGTATTGTCTATATTATACTACTCAGTGTTACTCAATGCTTTGTGCTCTGTGCACCATTGGCACCAACATCAAGAAGAGAAAATTTTGCAAAAATAAAAGATTCAAAAGGCAATCACCTACTTTAAAATAACAATTGCAACATTTTTTGATCCCTAAATTTTTTTTGTAATATACACGTTAAAAAAACTATCACTTTCTTAAAAGAGATACGACTTCACAGTTTAAGGGTCCAGTAATTTCAATGAAAAGTAGTGAAAGGATTATACAATCAAAACCCTTTTCTAGGCCAGATGTGGTGGCACTCATCTGTAATCCTGGCATTTTGGGAGTTGGAGGTGGGAGGATCCCTGGAGGCCAGGAGTTCATGACCAGCCTGGGTAACATAGTGAGACCCTATCTCCAAAAGGAACCCCAGAAATTTTCTATAATAAAATGGGAAGACTTTTCTTCTAGACTACTCATTACTATTAGATTAGAATTGTTAAATGTGTATTTTTGAAGGCAAGATAGCAAATGTAAATAATGAGGATATGAAGAGAATACCTAATTCAGCACAAAGACAGAACCCAAAAAGTTCATATGATATGTTGGGAGATAAGGGATACTCTAGATATCAATGCCAAGATGAATCAAGTTTCACAAAAGATGCATCAGGTTTATTTGAACCAGGAGTGGCTGAGTAAGCAGCTGAACCTGTTGGTTGATTTGTTGGTTGGTTTCTGTCCAAGCAACTCAACAATTATGTCAAAGCAAAAGTTGTGTTTTTTGGCAAGCGTATTAACTTTCATATAGAAATCAACATAAGTAAAATCTCTGTTAAGAGGCTAACGAGTTAGTTATTTCTTCAACTTTAAGTTCTCTTTTGCAGCCATTTTATCACCTTAATTCAAAACACATATTGGAGTTATCATTTTTTATAGCTAAATTTGACAATTGTAACACTTAACATTTGTTCCTCAGATTTTCTAGAATTGTCTTGTTAATAGTACAAATGCAGGGGTCTAAGTTACCCTTCTGTCTGCCCAGGATGCCTGGCTCTCTTGAATATAGACAACACCGAAAAAATGCTGATTTAATTAAAAAAAAAAAAAAAGCCAGTAGTCCCAGGTGTGGTGACTCACGCCTGTAATCCCAGCAATTTGGGAGGCCGAGGCGGGAAGTAGTCTTGAGTCTAGGAGTTCAAGACCAGCTGGTCAACAGGGTGAAACCTTGTCTCTACTAAAAATATAAAAATTAGCCAGCCATGGTGGCATGTGCCTGTAATCCCAGCTACCGGGAGGCTGAGGCAGGAGAATTCCTTGAAGTTGAGGTTGCAGTCAGTCAAGATTGCACTACTGCCCTCCAGCCTGGACAACATAGCAAGATCTGTCACACACGAAAAAAAGCAAGTAGGATCTGAATATTTTGAGTTGTAAATCCCCCTTGAGGCAATGGTTACATAGCAAACAACCACCTCACCTTAGACATGGGTTCAGGGTACCTTGAGGGAGGAGGGAGTTTGATGCCTCTGATTTAAAGGGTAATAAAGGGAACTATAAGAGAATAAAGCCTTCTTGTCTCACTCTTTTCCATACCACTGAGTCAAGTTCCTTTTTTCAAAAATCTTAGAAAGGGGAACTTCAAATAGGAGAAATTTATTTCAATATAATGAAAACATTAACTTATTAAGTGATGTTTATGAATACACACTCTACTTAGTATTATGAAATCAATAAAACGAAAAAAAGAGCTTAGAATTTAAAGCAGTAGCCATATTTTATCTATAGCATATTTGTAGTGTGTGTGTACCTGCATATTTAGGAAAGAAATCTATATTTCTCTATCAGCCTATGTTGTGGCTGAAAGTTAGCTTCAAACTTACAAAGGTAATGAAGAAAAAGTAATTATCACCAAGGAGTTGGTGGAAATCCTCTTTTCTTTGAAATTGTACCTCTCATATATTACAAACATGTGGCACAATATAATTTGAAGTCTTACATTTTATGGGACAATTTTAAAGGAGGTGAATAGGATTGGTAAATGAAGTCAGTAGGTAGATGCTATATACATAAAAAGTGATTATCTACTCCGATGGTTTATATTGTTTTAAATAGGTGACCGCTTATCATAATGCTTGCTTTGTGTCAGAGAACAGTTTCATATATGTACAGAAACAAAGAGAAAGTCAGATAATCCTAATAACCCTATAAGGACTACCCTAACCCCATTTTAAGCTAGGAAATTGAGATACAGAAAATAGAGAGGTTTGTTTAATTTCTACAAGTTACACATTTGGTAAGAGGGGAAATCAAAATTAGAATCTGGACAGCCAAGTTCCAGATTTTCTTTCTCTCTTTCTC
>NW_012123487.1:8228371-8234198 GCF_000951035.1 Colobus angolensis palliatus
GAATTTTCCCATGGAATTGCACTGTGTTAGGAAGAAAGGATTAACATGAACAGGAAGCTAACAGCTTTGCATATATTTGTACATTCTAGCAACTATCCCTGTGTCTTCTCTCCATTGCTGCTTCTGTCACCCTGGATTGTATTCCTGTTGGTCTATTACAACAGCTTCCAAATTGACTTATTTCCTTTCAATTCAGGCTTCCAATCCAATTTACATACTGCTGTTAATTTCAACTTTCTTAAGCATTGTTTTAGTAATTGCATTTCATGCCTCTAAAAACCCCTCAGTGGTTCCCATTTCCTCCTCTATCAAGGATAATATCCTAAATGCAGGAAAACTTTCCAGTCTGATCCCAAATCCTGTGCTGCTGCTTCTTATGGTACTTCCAGATATAGTCTCTGTCCCACACAGGGTACATTGATGGTTACTGGGCCAGATTCAGCCCATATATTTGACTACATGTTGATTTTTAAAGACAAATTTCCAACATTAGCAAAGGATATTCTACATAAAATTCCTGATTTCCAGCCCTCACCTAAAATTGAAGGATCATAGTTAAGTCTGGAGCCAATGTCATCCAAGGTTCATGCTGTTGATAAATCCTGCTCTTTTTGCCTTCAACGGATGTCCTCACTTCCTCCTTTGAACTCTTAATTTAACTTATTAGTTTCTCCCTTAGGATATTTATCATAGTCTATCTTGAGTCACTTGCTTATCCCACTACAGAATTGCAATCTACTTTGGAAGTAGAAGATATGTTATATTTCTTAGTGTTTCCCTTATAGCACCATGAATACCCATTGCTTCTCTGGGTTCCTGGTAGATTCAGTTTGCAATAATGGTTGTTGACTATTGAATCTCTTTCTATGTCCTGTGCTGAGTGAAACTTAAGAACATCTGAGCACTAATACTTCTCATTCCCTTTGCAGTTTGGTGTTATAGATTGTAGATTTTGGAACAAGAGATCGATTATTATAGTCACTGTCCTACTAGATATGGCCCCTAAAGCCATGATTCAATGAGCATCACCCACATGATGTACGGTTTATGGTACTGCCATGGTTAAATGTGGTAAATGAATCGACAGTTTTATGGGGAAAAATTAAAGGAGATTTAAGAGAAAACTTGTATTTATAAGAAAGACCTTCGTGAGACAAATATTATAAGGAACACTTGGGCTTTGTCAGTACATAGTGGGTTGTTTGACAAATAGTCAAGACCACAGTAACCATTTAAAATATATAAAATGATATCATAAAAGGTAGTAGCTGCATGTTAAAAATAGATTTAGGATCTTGGAAAGAATACCAAAAGTTTTTTTATTCAGTGTAATTTAGGGACATTAAAATGAAATATTCTCACTGGGATTTTGAAGAGGATAAGAAAAGAAGCTATTTATTTATTTTAAGAGGCACAATATAACAATAACAAGGATATACTACCCAGTTATATACCCTTGTTATATAAAATAACAAGGAAATACTACCCGGTACTTGCTCTCTGTTCTTGAAACTTAAATCTATTTCATGGGGACTTGAGTGACAGCAGTGATGATAACTTCCAACAATGTGCAGGTAAACGCAAGAGATAGGAATTGGAAACAGGTCAGGAAGCACATTGCCCTTATGAGGTGTGTCTCTGAAACTAAGTTGATGACGTTTGCTTATGCGTTCCTTTGATCAGTGAGGAAAGGGTCAACTGATCTTTCCCTCCCTCCCTTCCTTTCTTCCTTTCTCACTTTCTTCCTTCATCAATCTTCCTCTCTCACTAATTTTTTCCTAAATAAACTACAAGAAAAAGAGAAATCTTGAAGGAAAATTACAAAGCATGTTAATTTAACCTAACATCGTGTATAGGATTTTCAGTTTGCGGTTCTTGAAATGGCAGTGACTTTGATGTAGGAAATCATCTGAGGCGGCATTATTTATATTTATTGAGTACTTATTAAGTGTCAGGTCATGTTCTTAATGCTATATATGAGTGAGCGGGAAACACACTGATCTTGCACTTTCCCTTTGCCAGATATGCTTCTACATGTGTCACAGATAATAACTCATTTACACCTCATAGCAACTCTATGATGTAGGTATGTTATTATCATGCTCATTTTATATATTAAAAAAAATGAAGCAAAGGGAGATTAAGAATATGGATGAATTCATACCAGTAGGTACCAGAACCAGGATTCACACCCAGGCAACCAGGCTAAGGAGGCCTCGCTTTTAACCACTTTGTTACGTTGCTATCTCTCATAAAACTTGACTCGTGTAGGTTACAGTTATTATTCCAGATTTCAAGTGAAAAAACCAAGGCCCAGAGAGCTTAAATAATTTGCAGAATATTTCACATTTATTAAGAAGTGCTTTGCACTGAACTTACTGTCAAAAGATCAGATTTGCATGCCTACTGTACCACTTGCTAGCTTTGTTAATTAACTTTTTTGAACTTTAGCAATCAGTAATAATACATAATTCATAAGATATGTGTCTTAAATACAATGATCACTTGATAACCTGTGGGTAGCAGAGAAATCTTACTGTAAGAAAGTATTGTAAGTCACATGGCCCAAGATACATAGGCAAGTGCAAGAATTTACCACTATCATTGGCAAAATGTTAACATTTAGTTTTCATCAAAATTATAATGTGTAGGACTTGAAAAAGAAAAATGATTAACACTTATTCAACCATGATTTGAAAATGATCTTTCAAAATATGATAGAATATGTAAAGAAAATCAAAGATGATTGATTCAAACACATAAACTTTAAGTTGCATAATCTGTTATGTATATTTGTGTGTGTATACATTTAAAAGCTGAGAAAATGTTTACAGCATATATGAGAAATCAGTAGAACATATACATCAAAAAAATCAAAACTTATGTAAAAAGGACATTTTAAAAATACCAATAAGAATATGAAAAAATGTCCAACTTTATTAGTAATCCAATGGAATGTAAGCACATAATTCATCTCAAATTTTAAAAAATAATTAAAATATGTTAATATGTAGCATTGGCATAGTTGAGTGGAAAGGAGGGCTTCCAGATATGGCTGGTAGGTGTAATATTAATATACATTTCCAAAAAAAACACATTAGCAGATCATATCAAAGTCTTCAAAATATGCATGTGTTTGACTCAGCAATTTTACTGCTAGGAATATATCTGATAGTATAATTTGTGCAAAGATTTAGTTACAAGAATGATCATACTAGCACTGTCTATAATATCAGCTCCCATTAGTTCAAGTTCTTTGATTATGCTTCAAATAAACCAATCCTGACTACATTAAGCAGGAAATAAAAATATTTGAAAGATATTGAGAGGTTTACAGCATTGACAGTAAGGCTAATGAAACTGGCACAGAAAGAGAAAAAAGGTATCACTGGGAGTAGAGTAGCAAAATAACTCAGTCTTATCAAGGCCCTACAGCTGCTAGAATAAACGCACTACAGTAAGATATTTTATTCTGTTTTCCTATTGTGATACTAAAAATGTTAAAAAAAAAAAACAAAAACAAAAAACCTCTCTGATTCAGAGGTTGTATGGGCAGGACTCTTCATTTATACTCTCAATAAGCTTATAAATCTTGGGGGAGAAGAAATTCTACAAAAGGCAATATGCGAGCTGTTACAAAAAGAAGACAGAGTTGATGGATGATAGCCAAAAGGCAAATATCCATTTCATATCCTTAATATCTAAGGACCTGAGGTCATGGTTAAATATATGATGATAGTCCACACAATGGAATTATGTTGAAAACGATACTGTAAGTATTATTCATTAACAGAAAGATATATATTTGGGGACAGGTTAGAATATAGTTTGTGGAATATAGTTTGTGGAATATAGTTTGTGGAAATATAGTTTGTTTGCCTATTTCAGTGAATTATGTCAACTACACCAAACAAATGTTTACAGGCGTCATCTTTGGGTGATGACACTAGTTACATTTTTATTTATTTCCCCTATCAATCTGTATTTACCACATTTTCTACAACTAGCATTTATTATGTTTTCCAAAACAAAAATTGTAAAACAATAAAAGATCCAAAGTATCTCTTGCTCTTGTTTGATTAAACATCCTTTGACTCCACATAATAATAATATTTTAATTTTTAAAGCCCCAGATATTGTTTTTAATCAAAGCACAGGGAAATTTGTTGTAAATACTTTTAGTTTTTATTTTGGCTTCAAGTTGTGGAGTCATTGCCTCTGTACCCTCCCATTTCTCTGCTTCTGGGTAGAACCTTATCCAGGTAAGTTCTGGAATTCATAAGCTGTAGAAAACCAAGAATTTTCAATACCAGATTTATCATGACTGGATCCCGTTATGACTATATGCACATTAAAATAACAGCAATTAAATCCTTTCAAGAAAGGGAAGTTGTCTTAGGTTAGTTTGTATTTTTAACAGTGTGTTGTTTCAGAAGCACAAAAATGTTTGTGAGATTCAACGGATTACGAAAAGAAATATAACATTTAAATTTTTCAACAGTGGAAAATTCATCCAACAGGCAATGTCCTTTACCTTTCTCAGACTCTCTTTCAGTTTTGTGAGTAGTTCTGGCAAATGATCTACGAGCAGAAGTGCAGTGTTGCATCTGTACTGAGACAGTTAAAAGCCACAGTGCTTCTCTACAGCTTTCTTATCATGAGACAGCAACCTCAGAAGGAAACATATGAGACGGCAGAGTCATAAGATGTAACTTTGTCTGCTTGAAAGAGAGCTGTCAGCAAGCATTGTCAGCCCCTTAGCAACTCTACCTGAGTAAAAAATAATCCTTTTTATGTAAAGAGGCTAAAGTTTCACGATTTGCTCTTACCATAGCACAGCATAGGCTATATAGATAATAACTACTTTTTAACTTAAAATATGATTACGTTTCAATTAAAATAACGGCTGCAATAATATGCATCTTAATTCATGTAGTGGCCATTTCAGAAGGTAGAAGAGTGAGACAAGTGGACAATTAAGGACAAGTGGAGGCAGTAAAGAGTTGAGGCGGGAAGATAAAAATCAACACCACAAAGCCCAATCCTCTGTTTTCTGCCCTGTTGATAAATTTTCTTTCATTCAGCATCTAGCCCTCACAAACTCCCTGGATCTTAAGAAATTTACTCTTTTTAAATATTAAAATATTTTAAAGTATATAAAGTACAAAAGCATCTAAACATCTTACTCAATAAAATCAATTTTATTTATTTGTAAGAAGAATTTATATTTGAAAAGTATAATGCTTTATACCCATAAATGCTATTTTTCCTAGTTTAACGTTTTTTTCTTTCTTCACATACAGGGTCTTTTGTCATAGGGAAGTCTTAAAAGTCTTATTTTTTCAAATCTGTCATTTCTCTACTTTATGATTTCTAGCTTTAGTGTCATGATTAGAAAAAAAATTTAATTCCTAGAATGGCAAAAACAGTGTATGTCTTATTCTATTATTTTAAAGATTTAAAACTTTTTATCTTTGAATCTTTGTGGAATTTATTATGTTGAAAGGTAGAAGTTTACATCTTTTTCATATGAATATTCCATGTCCTGTAAGCATATGTAATATTCAATGATTTGTCCTTTCCTCAGAGTTTTTGACTTTCCACTTTGTTTTATTGTCGTATTTTTACATTATTGTGCTATTGCTGCTTTTAATAACTATTTTTAAATGATGTAATATATTTGGACAAATCTCTGAATAATGCTATTGTAATTTAATGATGTCTTGTTTTCAACTGTTAGCAAAGCTTTAGTGTTCTTCTCTTTTTTTTTTTTTTGAGACGGAGTCTCGCCCTGTCGCCCAGTCTGCAGTGCAGTGGCGCGATCTCC
>NW_012123487.1:8234248-8240300 GCF_000951035.1 Colobus angolensis palliatus
TTGAGACGGAGTCTCGCCCTGTCGCCCAGTCTGCAGTGCAGTGGCGCGATCTCCGCTGACTGCAAGTTCCACCTCCCGGGTTCACGCCATTTTCCTGCCTCAGCCTCCCGAGTAGCTGGGACTACAGGCGCCCGCCACCAAGCCCAGCTAGTTTTTTTTTTTTTTGTATTTTTAGTAGAGACGGGATTTCACCATGTTAGCCAGGATGGTCTCCATCTGCTGACCTCGTGATCCGCCAGCCAAAGTGCTGGGATTACAGGCTTGAGCCACGGCACCCGGCCTAGTGTTCTTCATATAGACCCTTTCAGATTGCTTATTCATTCCCAGGCTTCGTATATTGCTGATTCGTTGCTCCTGCGACAGCAACTTTTTAATTCTGTATTTTAACTTGTTATTACTGATATTAGGAAAACATTTACATGCAAACACATATGTATGGGATTTTGTATGTTGATTAATTGATTTTGAATATCTTATTAGACTTTCTTATTGCTTCGGAAAGGTCTTCAGTTCATTTCTGGAATTTCTCATTAAAAAATATGTCCAAAACAGTAATAGTTTTGTCCCATCCTTTATAAAATATTCCTTTTGGGTTTTTTCTTTTCTTATTATATTGTTTAGAATCTTCAAAATAATTTTATTGCCACAAAAGTACTGTAATTTCTGATATGCTTCTCTTATTCTTTAATAATTTAATGCCATTATTTAATACTAAATATTACATAGGGTAACTTTATTACTATTGGGAATGATCATTGCTAATCATATAAGGCAATTTTCTTCTATTCTTACTTTAGCACAAGCTTTTCCAAAAAGTCAAGAACAAATATTAAATTTATATTAATATCCCAACAATTCAGCGAATCAAAGAAAATGATTGGAATGAATTGCCAAAAAGATTTAAATGTTTTAAATTTCTTTTGCTGTGCTTCTTTAGAAGATTGTTTTGCTCTCCAGACAGCAGCTTTGACGAAAGTTTATGAAGCTACCGCACATAGATTCTCGGTATGCTAGAACAGATAGTTTGCTCCCACATGTGCAAGCATAGCAAATTTGCCTAACAAGAGTTTTAGGTTCGACATATTTTTGTTTGGATCTCTAAAGATCCCTCCCACTATCCTCTGTTTTCCATTGCAGAGTTATTCAAAATAGCCAAGATATGGAAGCAACCGAAGTGCTCATCAACAGGTGAGTGGATTTTTTACAAGTAGTATATGTACATGATAGAATATTGTTTGGTCTTAGAAATGAAAGAAATTCTGTCATTTGTGACAACGTGTATGAATCTAGAGGACATTATGCTAAGTGAAATAAGCCAGGCACAGAAAGACAAACATCACATGATCTCACTTCTGTGTGGAATCTAAAAAAGTCAAACTCTTAGAGAAGTAGAGAATAGAATAGTCGTTACCAGAAGCAGAGTGGAGAGGAGGAGAGTGCATGGTGAAAGAGATGCTGGTCAAAGGTACAAAGATTAGTTAGACATCAGGAATGAGTTCTGGTGATCTGTACAGCATGGTGACTGTAGTGAATAATGTATTGTAGATTTCAAAATACTATAAAAGGGTGGATTTTTAATATTCTCACTATAAGGAAATGATAAGTGTGTGAGGTGATGGATATGTTAATTAGCCTAATTCCATCATTCCACAAATACTTACGTGTATCGAAAGATCACATTGTACTCCATAAATATATATATTTATTATTTGTCAACTAAACAGAAAATTAAAAAAATTAACAACACAATATTTCTGCTTTGTAACCAGTTGAAGAAGCTGTACAACATTTTATTATCTTTCTGTTGGCCTATTTGGTGTCGGATTGAAGCAATGGGGCTCAGACATCTAATCATTCAGTCCCATCCTCATTGATAAACAAAAACAAGCACAATGGCTTTGGTTGGAGAACATTCACAGGTATGTGTCTGCCTGTGACCAGGTGTTAGAAGTATCGTTTCTGGTACTTCTTGTTCTCTGATATTTAGAAATGTAACAAAAAAAATCAGAATGGCTCAAGTTTAAGAAATACTCTTTTATCTCTCTTTCTAGATTTTTTTTTTTTTTTTTTTGAGACGGAGTCTCGCTCTGTTGCCCAGGCTGGAGTGCAGTGGCACGATCTCGGCTCACTGCAACCTCCGCCCCTCAAGGTTTAAGCAATTCTCTACCTCAGCCTCTGGGGTAACTGGGATTACAGACATGTGCCACCATGCCCGGCTAATTGTTTTGTATTTTTAGTAGAGACGGGGTTTCATCATCTTGGCCAGGCTGGTCTTGAACTCCTGACCTCGTGATCCACCCGCCTTGGCCTCCCAAAGTGCTGGGATTACAGGCATGAACCACCATGCCCGGACTCTAGATTTTTTAAGTCCTGTGTTAAATAGTTTCTAAAGGGGAATACATGCTGAAGGACTGTCTCATAATTATAATACACATTCCCAAATCTGTTTTTTTCATTTTAAGGGCAGATTTCTCAAAACCCATACACATATAGCTTTAGGAATGCCTGGTATACAGCAGCCCACTTAAGAGTTTGACTCATTACATCATAAGGGCAGCAGTATTTATAGGCTGAACAATGTTGCATTTTATTCACTAATTGTTCATAAGTGTTACTGGTTCCAACTAGATTTTTTGTTTGTAAACCTAAGTCATTGTGAAGACTCAATAAAAGCAGATTCCCTGGGAGACCCAGGAATGCAGAGCAGATAGCAGCTGCCCAGAGACAAGAATTACAGATTTTAAAGGATCCCCAAGGGGTTTCAGAGATTATCTTCATCCTTTCATGTTATAGATGAAGATGGATGACCTTACTGATTAATTGTGCTCTAAATAGGGATTTTGCTTCAAATGTCTTTTCTCATTCAAATGCTAATGTCAATAATTGAAAATTGACCAAGATTGTCAAATATACATAACGATTGTTACACCAACAGATTATTTTGATTTACTGATGGATAATGTTTCTCCTCACATGTCATGTGGAACAATATAGGAAAATTAGTTCTTATAAATCAAATAGTAATAATCATTGAAGGCTTCTCTTTGCTCTAACTTTCAGTGCATGACTTTCAGTGACAATAATCCAGATAAGAGTCATTTCACTATTTACTGTAAAACCTATTTTCTATATAAACTTCAAAAAAACTTGCCTCTGTCAATTTAAAGATTCATATTTGGAAAGATGTATTTGGTTTCAAGTTACAAAAAGTTATTTTGTTAGCTTCATGAGTTATCAAAGTGATTTGCTTATAAAATTAAATTGACAGAGTGTAACAAATTTTTCTTCTAGAAACGAAATTTCAATTTGTAAAAAAAAGTGGAATAGCATTTCCCATTTCATATTAATATAAAAAATCTACATTTAGAATACTAAATCCATTTTTTTGGGCTCTTATTACTGATCCTTCTGATTTCTCAATAAGCCTAAAATATAAACCATACATGGAAGAAAGCAAAGGAGGTCATATTTTGGGCCTGAAAATGGAAAGTTGAGAACAAATCAAAATTTTTTCATTAAAATTAAGTCTACATTAGAAGCGTTGCATAGAAAAAAAGAATAGAACCCTATGTAGCCATTGCAGGAAAACAGGAGAAGGGATTTGCTTATAATAATGATAAAATTTGTTACAAAAACCATACAAAATCATAAAAATACTAATAGAAGTTATCTACAATTAACATGAAAAACATTGACAGAGTGGATGGATATCATCAACAAGGCCATTATCACCAGCAGTTATTAATTGGGTAAATAAAACTACACATAAAGTGATTTTGTCTTACCAAGTCTTGCAACCCAGTTGCAAGAGAGTTCCAACCCAGTTGGAAAGAGAGAGCTTATATGTAAATAACAGAAGAAATAATGATTTCTAAGTTAAGCAAATCATTCTGTAGTATTTTTTTCTAAACTATGTGTTGCTGTAACCAAATAATGTTTCCTTCATCTAACAACAATATTAAAATGTCTACTGAATTGTTTTTCCTGAAGACCTTGTTTCCCGAACATTGGTAGTGAACTGAAATAAATTATTTTCGTCTCTCTTTCAAAATTTAGCTCATTTTATACTGTGTTGGAAGATGTTAAATAATTTCAGAAAAATAGCTTATTTTTCAAAAGAAAAAATTATAGCTTAAAATACACATACTAAATTGGTTGGATCACAAGGCAGGAAATGCAATGTTTTATACACCTGAATTCTTATGTAGCTGTGCTCAGTTTTACTGAGCAGTTGCCCTACTCTTGACAGACACTAAGGAAGCATCAGGGCTGTTTGAGATAATTACACAGTATAGGCATACCTCATTTTATTGCACTTTGAAGATTGCTTTTTATAAATTGAATGTCTGTGGCGACCCTGCATGGAACAAGTCTGTCAATGCCATTTTTCCAGCAGCAGGTGTTCACTTTGTGTCTCTGTGTGACATTTTGCTAATTCTCATGATATTTCAATATTTTTAATTGTTGTTGTATCTGTTACGGCAATCTGTGATCAGTGATCTTTAATGTTACTATTGATTGTTTTGTGGTAACTCTACAATGGCATCTAAGTGTTCAAGAAAGGAAGATTTGCACATCTCTGACTTGAAATCACAAGATAGAAATAATTAACCTTAGTGGAGGAAGGCACGTAAAAAGCAAGATAGGCCAAAAACTAGGCCTTTTGTGCCAAACAGTTAACCAACTTGTGAATGCAAAGGGACAGTTCTTGAAGAAAATTAAAAGTGCTACTCCAGTGAACATACAAATAATAAGTAAAACAGCCCTATTGCTGATATAGAGAAAGTTTTAATGGTTTGGATACAAGATCAAACCAGCCACAATATTCACTTAAGCCAAAGGCTAATCAAGAGCAAGGTCCTAACTCTCTTCAATTCCATGAAGGCTGAGAGAGATGAGGAAGCTGCAGGAGAAAAGTAGGAAGCTAGCAGACACTGGTTCATGAGGTTATAGGAAAGAAGCTGTCTCCATAACATAAAAATGCAAGGTGAAGCAGTAAATGTTGATATCGAAGCTGCAACAAATTATCTAGGAGATCTAGCTAAGATCATTAATTAAGGTGGTTACACTAAAAAACACGTTTTCAATGTATACAAAACAGTCTTCTATTGGAAAAAGATGCCATTTGGGACTTTCATAGCTAGAGAGGAGAAATCAATGCCTGGCTTCAAAGCTTCACAGGAAAGATTGACTCTCTTGTTAGGGGATAATGCAGCTAGTGACTTTAAGCTGAAGCCAGTGCTCATTTATCATTCTGAAGAATCCTAGGACCTTTAATAATGATGCTAAATATGCTACCTGTGCTCTCTAAATATAACAACAAAGCCTGGATGACAGACACATCTGTTGACAGCATGATTTATTGAATATTTTAAGCCCACTGTTGAGAACTCCTGCTCAGGAAAAGCAAAGATTCCTTTTGAAGTATCACTGCACGTTGACGATGTGCCTGATCACCCAAGAGCTCAGATGAAGACGTACAAGGAGAATAATGTTATTTTCATGCCTCATAACACAACATCCATTCTGAAGCTTATAGATCAAGGAGAAATTTTGACTTCCAAGTTTTATTCTTTAAAAAATGCATTTTGTAAGGCTGTAGCTGCCATAGATAGTGATTCCTTGGATGGATCTGGGCAAAGTAAAATCTACTTTATCTAATAGATTAGATAAATCTATTTTATCTAATATAAGTATAGATACTCTTTCTCTTTTTTGGCTTTCATTTGTATGGAATATCTTTCTTCATCCCCTTATCTATTGTATTGTCTATGTATTGTCTATTTGTGTCTGTATAGGTGGATTGAGTTTCTTGCAGGTAGCACGTAGTTGGGTCTTTTTAAAAAATCAATTCATTTGCTCTAGGTTTTTTGATTGGAGAATTTAGTTCATTTGCATTCAATGTTATAATTGATAGGTAAGTTCTTACTACTGCGATTTTGTTATTTGCTTTCTGTTTTTTCCTTCCTTCCTTCCTTCCTTCCCTCCTTTCTTTCTTTCTTTCTTTCTTTCTTTCTTTCTTTCTTTCTTTCTTTCTTTCTTTCTTTCTTTT
>NW_012123487.1:8240350-8244112 GCF_000951035.1 Colobus angolensis palliatus
TTCTTTCTTTCTTTCTTTCTTTTTCTTTCTTTCTTTCTTTCTCTCTTTCTTTCTCCTTCCTTCCTTCCTGTCTTCCTTTGTGTATAAGTGATTTTTCTGATAGTATATTTTAATTTCTTGCTTTTTATTTTTTGTTGATCTACTATAGGTTTTTGCTTTATGGTTACCATAAGACTTAAAAATAACAGCTTGTAACAGATTATTTCAAACTGATGATAATTTATCTCTGATCATGAAGAAAAGAAAAAAATAAGCAAAGAGAAAAGTACAAACTTTACACTTTAACTACATCCCACCCTGATGAAAGATATACCGTGCTCATGAATTGGAAGAGTCAATATTGTCAAAATGTTCATACTACTGAAAACAACTTAGAGATTCAGTGCAATCCTTATCAAAATAACAATGACAGTCTTCACAGAAATAGAATGAATAAATCTGAAATTTATGTGGAACCACAAAAGACCCAGAATAGCCAAGGCAATACTGAGCAGAAAGAAGAAGCTGGAGACATTAGCTGATTTCAAATTATACTACAAAGCTATAGTAACCGTAACAGCATGGTACTGGCAGAAAAACAGACACATTAACCAATGGATCAGAACAGATGTCCCAGAAATGAATCCACACATTTACAACAAACTCATTTTCAACAAAGGCACCAAGAACATACATTGGAGAAAAACAGCCTCTTCAATAAATAGTGCTGGGAAAACTGAACATACATATGCAGAAGAATGAAACTAGATTCCTATCACTCACCATATAAAAAACCAAATACAAATGGATTAAATACTTAAATATAAGACCCTAAACTATGAAACTAGGAAACATTAGGGAAACACTCAAGGATAGGGGTTTGGACAATGATTTCTTGAGTAAGACCTAAAAAGCAAAGGCAACCAAAGCAAAAATCAGCAAATGGAACCACACTAACCTAAAAAGCTTCTGCACAGCAAAGGGAACAATCAACAAAGTGAAGTGACAACACCCAGAATGGGAGAAAATATTTGCAAACTAGCCATCTGACAAGTAATTAATAATCAGAATGTATAAGGAGCTCAAGCAACTCAATAGGAAAAAAAATCTCATTAAAAATAGGAAAAAGATCTGAATAGACATTTCTCAAAAGAAGACATACAAGTTACCAACAGGTGCATGAAAAAGTGTTCAACATCACTAATCATCAGAGAAATGCAAATCAAAACTACAATAAGGTATCATCTCACCCCAGTTAAAATGACTTTTGTAAAAAAGACAGGCGGTAGTGGAAGCCGATGAGGATGTAGAGAAAGGGAAACCCTTGTACACCATTGGTGGGAATGTAAATTAGTACAGCCACTGTGGAAAACAGTGTGGATGTTCCCCCCAAAATTAAAAATGGAACTACCATTCAGCAATTCTATCTCTGGCTATATATCCAAAAGAAAGGAAATCTGCATATTGAAGAGAGATCTGCACTCCTATATATATTGCAGCACTATTCATGATAACTATTGTATAGAAACAACCTAAGTGTCCATCAGTGAATTAATGGATAATGTGATACATGTATACAGTGGAACGTTATCCAGCCATTAAAAAGAATAATTTCCTGTTATTTGCAGCAACATGGACAGAACTGGAGGACATTATGTTTTGTAAAATAAGCCAAGCCCAGAAAGATAAATATTGCGTGTTCTTACTCATATGTAGGGGCAAAATTTGAACTCATGGATATAGAGGGTACAATGATGGTTATCTGAGGCTGGGATGGGTAGTGCAGAAGGAGGGATACAGAGAAGATGATTAATGTGTATACAAAAATACAGTTAGAAAGAGTAGAATTTAGTGCTTGATAGAGCAACTATAGTTAAAAATAATTTATTATATATTTCAAAATAAATAAAAGAATGGAATTGGAATATTACTAACACAAAGAACTGATAAATACTTAAGGTAATCTGTATCCCAATTACCCTGATTTAATCATTACACATTGTATACTTGTATAAAAATATCACATGTATCCCATAAATATGTACAACTATTATGTATCAATAATTAAAATTTTAAAAAATTATATATTAAAAAATTAATTGAAAACTTTCTTGAAAGGATTACCATTCTAGATACTATTGAGAACAATCATGACTCATGAGAGAAGGTCAAAATGTCAACATTGAAGTTTGGAAGAAGTTGATTTCTATTGTCATGGGGGACTTTGAGGGGTCAAGACTTCAGTGGAGGAAGTAACTGCAGATGGGGTGGAAATGGCAAGAAAACTAGAATTTGAAATAGAGGCTGGAGATGTGACTGAATTACTATAATCTCATAATAAAACTTAAATAAATGAGGAGTTTTTTCTAATGGAAGAGAAAAGAAAGTGATTTCTTGAGATGGAATCTACTTGTACTGAAGATGCTATGAACATTGTTAAAATGTCAGTAAGTGATTTAGAATATTACATAAGCTTAGTTGATAAAGTAGTGGTAGAAGATTGACTTCTATTTTGAAAGAAATTCTTCTGTGGATAAAATGGTATCAAATAGCATTGCATGCTACAAATAAATCTTTCCTGAAAGGAAGAGTCAATGCAGCACATTTCATTGTTGTCTTATTTTAATAAATTGCCACAGTAACTTCTGCCTTCAGTAACCAACAGCTTAATCAGTCAGCAGCCATCAATGCTGAGGCAAGACTCTCCATCAAGAAAAAGATTATGACTCATTTAAAGTTCAGATGTTTTCTAGCATCTCTTAGTAATAATGTATTTTTAAATTAAGGTGTGCATATTGTTTTTTAAACATAAAGCTATTTCACTCTTGACTACATTATAATGTAAACATAGGTTTAGATGCACAAAAAAATCATGTGACTTGTTTTATTGTGATATTCACTTTATTGAGGTGGTCTGGACCCAGACCTTCAGTATCTCCAAGGTATACTTCACATTCAACTCCAATTAGTATACAGCCATTAAGTTTCATAGATTCCTATTTGCGATTCTATAGCTAAGGAGTATATTACAGTTTCAGGTTAAATCCCAATCGTTGGGGGATTACAATTCAGTTATAAAATTTTTTTCCAAGACCTAAACTTGGTATACAACACCATGGCTAGAGTAAAACATTATTTGGTATTTTCATAACATCACCTACCTCTCACCATTAAAATTTATTTTGTAAAATAATAAAATTATATTTTTAGAACATATTCAAATTGTACTTGTGGTTTTAGGTTTGCTATTTCCTTGTTGTCATTTGTAAACAAATGTGACCAATGACTTTTTAAAAATTGTTTTTGAATATGTATTTAGATTGTTATAAATTTTAATATCAAAACATTCAATTTTGTTTGCAATACTTAAGTATCAAACTGTAACATGTAAGTATAACAAAATTCAATGCAAAGTTGAGTGCAAGGAAATAGCATATTTTATATAATCAAATATGTTTTTTCAACATACATGCACTTGTGGTTTATGTAAACACATATGTGTTGCTATTATTTTGTCCAAGATTCCTTCTTGCCATGCCATTGCTCTCATCTACATTTGAGAAAATAAAATATATTTTTAGCTCAACTTTCAAAGGAATCAAACATTAGTGGCCTACATATTTTAATAGGGATATTCAAAAGAAGCAATTCTTAAGTCAATATCTATATTAAATATAAGAATATTTTAAAATAAGAAAATGTATAGACAATATATCTAACGTATTATTTAGTCTATATTACAGTTTAATATGTTATTTGCGGGTAATATGTCCTTCCTTCCTT
>NW_012123487.1:8244406-8252869 GCF_000951035.1 Colobus angolensis palliatus
TCTGTCACCCAGGCTGGGGGGCAGTGGCACAGTCTCAGCTCACTGCAACCTCTCTCTCCCAGGCTCAAGTGATCCCCCCACCTCAGCCTCCCTAGTAGCTGGGACTACAGGTACATGCAACCACGCCTAGGTAATTTTTGCATTTTTTGTAGAGACCAGGTTTCGCCATGTTGCCCAGTCTGGTCTTCTTCAACTCCTGGACTCAAGCAACCTTCCCAACTCAGCCTCCCAAAGTGCTAGGTTTACAGGCATGAGCCACCGCAACCGGCCGGTAAGACGCTTTTTCATCATGTGATACTTTATGGTCCTCTAAGAACCAAATTTCTTTTAGGATTTGTATAAAGTAGGATTGGATTAGCTATTCTGTGGTTTAAACAAGATCTATTGAACCCAAGAGAAAATTCTGACTAACCAGTATAAATCAAACAACTATAAAACACATAAACAAACCACATTGGTTACTCTTTTAGTTTACTTGCTAAAATTGAGTGAGTAAGACATCATATGTTTTGAGATTGGTGGGAGTTATCAGCTTTTATGAATAACAAATAGCCAATATTTTGTAAAATAATTCCGGGTCTATATGTTGATAAAACAGTGTGAATCCAATTAACTTTAGAGCTCATCTCATGTCTCCTTACTGGCATCTGTTTTGCCCCCTCTTCACAGAGCTGTGTGCCAACCTTGATTCCCAAATTGCCCATGTAGACTAGATCAATGATTGCAATGCAATTATACTGATGAGAATCAAGAGAATTGAAAAAAAAATACTTGTAACATCTAACTTTGTTTTATCTGTACAAGAATGGATTTCTGTTGCATATAAAATATAGTTTCTTTTCCATCCAGACTTTCTCAGCTAATATTTTTAAAGTAGTGTAAAATGATACTGTCTTCATTTGACAATGGCACTTAATTTTAAAAACATTTTTTTTTTTGCTGTGAAATTGCATTTGTTGAATTTTCTATTCTTCAGTGACAGAATACGTATTTATAAAACCAGAGTCACACATAAAATGGCAAGATGAATATGATCAATTACTATACTTTCATACTTCAAAGCATTGAGTACAAAGTATTCAGTGAATAATCTAATCTGCAAAACAGACCTATTTGAAGAAGCAATAAAGTCCATGAAATAAAAACTCTCTCTCTAGATGTCTATATTCTTTTCCTGATATGTTATCTCCTATAATATAATATCAATTAATCCCTACAAAAAGGCACATTCCAATATCCATTTCCTATATTAAGTGATGATCTGTTAAAGGGACAGTAAAGATGATAAAATCAGGCTAATTACTGATAAATTGACTGTATTCTATTTCTTTGCAAATCACAGAAGCAGAATTGGAAAGAAAAAACTATTTTAAGGTGTATTTATGTGATATATGTAATTATAAATATTTTATAAATATTGGTTCACTTAATCTTCATAATATTACTTTTAGGTAGTAACCATTATCACTCTCAGCTTGAGGTCAGCCATTTAACAGGCAGTAAAGCTGGGACCCGAACCTTGGCAGCTGGGCACCAGAATCTGTACTCTTAATCCCTACACTATGCTACATTCACGGAATATTAGTTTAAAAGGGAATTCAGTGCGTTCTAAAATTTGTAGCAATAGTCATACATGCATTAACAATTCACTGGTGTTCAACACCAAATTATTTAGAATGATTATTTGGGGGTATTTCCAGAGAAGGTTATGGAGGTCTTTAACTTTCCCAGAATCATTGCTTTCTTTCATTGGCAAAGGATCTTTGAATAAGCAATGTGACATCCTAAGACTTCTGAAGGCATTTCTGAATCTAAACAATCTGTGTGACATCATCCCCAATGAATCCTGTAACAGGATTTTTAAGTCATCAATAGTAGATGCCTGAAAAGAGATTTTATTTTGACAAGAGAATTCCCAAATATTATCATCTTCTTTCTTGCAATATTCATGGCTTTCCATGAAAGAAACACAAATACTAATTTGAAGAAATATCATAAACGATTTTTACTAGATGCAAAAGATATAGTGCAATATGGCCTATTCAGATGTGAGGAATAATGTTACCTAGAGGACCTCCTTCATAAAGATGATGCACGTACATTGTCATTCTTATTAATATTGAGTGTTTTCAGAAATCTCAAATCAATGAAATTGTGGTTTATAAAACATTTTTTTCAAAAATAAAAATAATCTGAAGTCCTCAGAGAGTATTAGTTTATCTCAATTACATTTAGAAAATAAAAGAAATTTGTAAATCATAGAATCTTTGACTTGAAAGATACTTTAGAAATCAAAGAATGTTTACTTTGATTTAGAAATCAAGGTCCCACTATAAACCATTCTTTTGTTTTTGATTGCCCAACCTCCATTTTTCCCTTTGATAATAATACTCTGGTTTTTGGGGAACTTTCCTGCTCCTAACTCTTAGTCCTTGTGACTTGGGTGGAACTGATTGCTGTCACCCCTTGGTTCCACTGGTTAATCAAAATATTTTTCGTGGCCATGTAATTCATTCTGGTCACTATATATACCAAGCCAAGAATATCCATTTCAGAACTGTTGCTGGGAAAATAAAGCTCTATCTCAACTGGAATGGCTATGAAGATGGGATGTAAGCCTCATACTGTTGGTGCCTACCTTGCCAACCTAAGTTTAAGAGAGTTTACCTGAATAAAATGAACACTTTTGACAGCAGAGCCAATAAGTGGAAAGAGACTAAGTCTGGATGAACTTATCTGAGCCCCTTAATAGAGCTCTATGGACTCTATTCATAAAATCTACTAAAACCAGGGATAAGTTCTACAATATTTATTCCTGCAAAATGACCATCTGATATCTAATTAAACACCTTATCTCATAAGGAACATCATACCTCATAAGGAAATCAATGTCTTTTCAACATCAACATGTTTTAGAAATTTTATTATATTGAACATAGATTTGCTTCCCTTTGTTTTCTCCTTCGATCCGAGGTCTGCCTTCTGGTGATAAGCAGGTAAGTCTAACTATCTCTTTATCAAAAACATATGTATCTATCATCTAGGCCATCAAAGATGTATAGTATCTACCCTCTACATATTTTATTTTACAGGAAAACAGCTACAATTAAGGAGATCATAGTTAAGTATGTATTCAAGTCTTTTATCATCAAAGAAAAACCGTGACAGTAGGACTTTCTTATAGTAGCAACAAACTGCACCAGTCATCACGTTAATAATCCAGTTTTAAAAACAGGAAAAAAAATTCTGCTAATTAGCTGGGGTTAAACAGTGGGTTTGTTGGTTGCTTGGGACCCAGCCTTACAATTAAGATGGAGCACATGCGATTTCAAAGATGAAAAATCTCACCTGCTCAATATTATCTACTTCTATAAAGTCATGTCATTTACTGTCAGGGTTTAAGTGATTATCCCCTGAAGGATCTAGTTAAAATTAAATTATTTAATTTAAGGGAAATATATAATCTCCCGAGAAATCATTAAATGCAATTAATTTGTCATCAGGAGTAGGAGACAAAGTAATAGAAGACTGGGAAATTTATAAGGAAATCGAGGTATGGAGAGTCCTTTCACACAAGAGATGATGCCGTAAAGGGAGTTAGGTGGGTAATGATATGGGGCCCTCCGTGCAGATGTCAGGGTATGGGCTGGTGATGATAGCACTAGTAGGACTATAAGCCTGATACTCATTTCTCTCTGGTAAAGGATCCTTTGCTAAATGATAATGTCATGTTGAAGAAAAAGGATATTAAAAACAACAGGGAGAAGCAGATTGTGAGAGCTGAAAACTGGAAGGATGGATAAAGACAGAACTGCCAGTGTGCTGATTTCTTTTGTGTGTTTTGTTGTTAGTGGCATGGCTACAGGAGCACCTTATTAACTGTAAATCAGCATGAAACTATTAAACTTTTAGAGTATACCTCAACTCCCCTTTTATTCTCAGTAAATTATTTCCTGGAATATTTATTAATTCATCAGATATATCCAGTGTCCCTATCTTGTACCAAGTACAGTGCTAAGTGGTCAGGATATCGTGGTGAACATAAGAGGTAGTTTCTGCCTTCACATGTGTAGTGGGTGAAACAGATATTAAGCAAATGATCACACCATAGAATTTCAAACTGTGACAAATACTGTGAAGGAAAAGGAATGATACTGCAAGGACTTACAAAGACACATGATGTAGTGGGGAGTACAGGATTGAATATTTGAGTTTACTTTTAAATGGTTATCACAAAGCTGTGGGCCTTGGGAATCTGAATGACTTCTGGTGTTCACTGCAGTGGTAACAGCAACATAGTATTTTATATTTGTACTGAAGTTGAAACAATTTCATTGTCCTTTGATTTCATTTGCTTTAACAAATCATGGCTGACTGCCAACATCATATGCAGACCATTACTATTTGAAAAATGGATGGTATACAGGCACAAATCTAAAAGCAGACACATGGGTTGGGTGTGATGGTTCAGGCCTATAATCTCAGCACTTTGAGAGGCCAATGTGGTTGGATCACTTGAGACCAGGAGTTCAAGACCAGCTGGCCAACATAGCAAAACCCGTCTCTACTAAAAATAAATAAATAAATAAATAGATAAATAAATAAATAAATAAATAAATAAAATTAACCGGAGGTGGTGGGGCACGCCTGTAATCCCAGCTTCTCGGGAGACTGAGGCTGGAGAATTGCTTGAAACTAGAAGGTTGCTGTGAGCCGAGATCGTGCCACCACAGTCCAGCCTGGGCGACAGAGTGACACTCTCTCAAAAAAAAAAAGAAAGAAAAAGGATAAACATAAAAAACAGACACATCATTACATTCAAATTCTTGCTATTGAATTGTTCTATTTAAAAGTTTACGGTATTTCTCTCTTTTGTGCAATTATTTTGGTATATTGTATGTCCACTAGGGGACAGTGCTACCCTTTCTTGGAAAGGTATTAACTTTGGCAAGCCCAGAGCTTCCACACTAGATGCTGGGGGCAGGGAAGAAGGAAGAACTTTCTCTAGTTTGGAAATGAAAGAGAAAAAATAGAGACTTTTAAGATAAAAGAAAATGGGATTATATATCATTTCAAAAGCCAGCTTCAGAGAAAGATTTATTAACTGTTTGTTTTTAATCACTCTTAGTAGAACAGCTACACAGAAATACAAATGAAGAATACCCAATGAAGGAATTATTCTTGACGGTGTGCCACACTATAAGTTTAATTTAATATCTGTATTGTTTGTAATCTGTGTTTCTAAAAATATTTCAAGACCTATTTTCCTCAGAAAAACCTACAGATATTGAATTTACTTATTGTAAATTGTATAATAAATTTGTATAAAAGACCTTGTAAATGTTAATGTAAATTATCACTCATCAAAGAACAGTAATATTTGAGAAGTAATTTTATTACACAGACTATTTTCATTCATTTAAAATAATACTGTAGGAAATATAGGTTGATTTTTAAAAAGTATAAACGTGAAGAAACGACTACAAATTCAGCTGTGTGAACAATTAATAAATATAATACTTGGCTCTTAGCCTTAATAATTATGCATGCATCTAAGCAAAAGCATCATTTGGTAAATTATATAAGCACTTTTATTTTATTTTCCTGATGTGTTCTGCTACATATATTTGTGTCTTAACTGATCAGCTTAACATATGAAGTTGCAAAAGTATTTCTTACGGTAGGTAAAAGAATGAAAATACACCCTTCCTGCATTTCCGATTCAAGTCTTATGACAGCAATTGACATGAGATCTGTTTGTGTTGCACTTCCTTTACCTACATTATTATTATATTTTCATAGCACTTGAGCATTTGCGAAAGATAGCACAATTATTTCATAGTTGATTTTAGATTTCTTTTGATCATGAAAATTTAGAATAAGATTTTTAGGCCATGGGAATTACCTGGTAAACAACATACCTGAAAACACAGTGTAGTTAATTTAAACCAATTGCTTTTGATTATATGTTTGGGAAATGCCATATTGTCCACCAATGAAGTTAATATTCTCTTAGTTTCTTCCCTTAGATAAAATGTAGGTTTTACTTTTCTTGTATAGTCGCTAGACTGACCCTGAATACAGCAGTAGTTACTATAAGTTCAATTCTTTAGTATCTCCATATGGGAAACTTCCAGTAAAAATACTTGCTTAGATTTTTATGTATTAATTCTGGTTAACATAAACTGAAAGTAGAAACGACAAAGTGCTTAAATTATTGCACGAGCAGGAATAAGTACTGTATGGTGGTGATAAACCATACAGAAGTCATTGCTGCCCTTCCACCGTGGCTCTATTTTTCTTTTCATGTTAACCTTCTGATTATAGCCACGAGAGATCAAAACATATAATTTAAAATTACCTTCAGTTGATTTGATCAATAGAATGTATTTAACTATATAACATTGGCATACTCTGGAATGTATGGCATTCTGATGGCAAATTTTCTACTTCCATAAATGTTTATAGTGAGAAGTGTTGTGAACCATGGTGATGTCTACCTCTTGCTATTACAGACATATACACACTGCTGAAAATACTTTCAATTTTCTGAGGCTCTAAAGGAACATCCAGTATTCTCTCTCTCTTCTCTGAAGTTAAAACATGTTCCTATTAGTAAAAGGCTAAATGAATATGTAGTAAAAATAAAGTGTATAAAAGATGAACTTGTCCATCATATTTGAAAAGCTCAGGGAAATAAAGGGTGGGTGACTGAGACTGGGTTTTCAATTTCTTTTGTTAAAGGAACTGGCTCTCTAGAAGGCTGAGGTTTAAGAAAAAAATAAGACAGCTTTTAGTGTTAGAGACTTAAAACAAAAACACAAGGGCAGCTGGCATATGAAAAATTAGCTGCCCTGAGGATGTGTGAATTAAAATGAAATTATGAAGCTCACTTATAATAGCTTTCCAAATTCAAATGTCAGAAAACAGAAAGGGTGACCAAGTTCATTTCCATATGACCTCTACAAAGACTTAGCAAGTTGTTAGCCCCTTTGGGAAACTGCACTCTATACAAACTCAACAGTAAATAATTCTTAAACCTTTTATAAAAAATTTTGGTTTTTAAGATTATAATGATTTTCACTACTTCTGCAAATCTCAGTTTCACATAAACATTTACTAGATGTCTTCTTCATACCAGACACTTTGGCGGGCACTTTGTAATTGGGAGCAGGAATACTGATAAAATAAAGCTCATCAAAAAGCCAGACTCCCCTGCTTTTAAGTCTGCCTGTTTGAGCTGCCAGTCATTTACAGTATCTCTTTGATGGATGATATCTAGTCATTTTGGACATATTTTACTCACATTAACCAACCAGTGCCTAAGTTATTTAACTGTATTTGTATGTTTGTTATTCACTTGTGGGATCTCTAGAACAGTATGGGACATTTACTTCCATATTCCAGCAGTATATAGACAATGTGTCACGTCTGTTGTACCGAAATCCATGGCAAACTTGGGCCTTGAACAAGTTCAGACAAGAAATTTCTAATTTGTGTAATCTTTTAAATTACACCCAAAGAAAAGCTATTTTTTAAATCTATTCAAATTTAGATGGCCTGCTAAAGCCTAACTAGTTACACTGGGTTTTGTAACTAATATAACATATGCTCTTCCATAATATCTTATCAATAGTTCTTGATTAAATCTGATGATCTTTACTCAATGTGTTTAACTCTTGCTCCCAGTACCTTCTCTTGGAGTGCTCCTGGGTTTTAGACTTATTTCCTGAGTTCTGCTCCTTTGCATTTGTTTGAGCTTGCTGATTGTTCACATCTGGTATTGTTACATGATCGATCTGAGGGCATTAGACTCTTTAAATCTCAAATCATTCTTTCCTTTCTTCAATAGTCTCTATCCTTCTTGATCATTGTCCTAGAGTTATTTTATTTCTCCTTTAATGTTTGACAAGGATTCCCTATAACAGAAATCTTAATTAGAGCTCAGTCATCATTATATTTTTTTAACTTTCAAATCTTGAAGTGCTCAAAAGTGTTAAAATTATACAATTAAGTAAACTCTCAGAAATGCATAGAGCATTTACATTAGGTTGGTGCAAAAGTAATTGTGGTTTTTGCTGTTAAAAGTAATGAGAAAAGTATAAATACTTTTATGCTTTTCTAAAACAATACAATATAAAGTGCACAAGTTTGGCATTACATGTATAAATTCTAAATTTAATCACAAGAGCGCTAAGTAAATGCATGCTCAGATATACAATTCAGGGCCGGGCGCGGTGGCTCAAGCCTGTAGTCCCAGCACTTTGGGAGGACAAGACCGGCGGATCACAAGGTCGGGAGATCGAGACCATCCTGGCTAACACGATGAAACCCCGTCTCTACTAAAAATACAAAAAACTAGCCGGGCGAGGTGGCGGCGCCTGTAGTCCCAGCTACCCGGGAGGCTGAGGCAGGAGAATGGCGTGAACCCGGGAGGCGGAGCTTGCAGTGAGCTGAGATCCG
>NW_012123487.1:8252919-8263955 GCF_000951035.1 Colobus angolensis palliatus
ATTGTTCTGCATGTATGCAAATAGGATATATGGGATCCGGCCACAGCCCTCCCGCCTGGGCGACAGAGCGAGACTCTGTCTCAAAAAAAAAAAAAAAAAAAGAAAGAAATACAATTCACATATGCTGTCCCTGTGTTCTTGATAACCATCACTGAAAACTTTGTGTATTAACAATTGTTTCACATAATTACAGGTGGGACTACAGTAATTCTTATACTGTGATTTTTCAGGGAGTTTTCTCTTATAAATTTCTGTTAGGTATATGTTGGGGGAAATATTCTTATTATTATTATTGCTATTTATTTATTTTTTGAGACAGAGTTTCACTGTTGTTGCCCAGGCTGGAGTGCAATGGGGCAATCTCGGCTCACTATAACCTCCGCCTCCCAGGTTCAAGTGATTCTCCTGGCTCATCCTCCTGAGTAGCTGAGATTACAGGCGCCTGCCACCACGCCCAGCTAATTTTTTGTATTTTTAGTAAAGATGGGGTTTCACCATGTTGGCCAGGCTGGTCTCAAACTCCTGATCTCAGATGTTCCACCCATCTCAGCTTCCCAAAGTGCTGGAATTACAGGTGTGAGCCACCGTGCCCGACCCTTATTTTTTTTTTTTTTAAAGGAGATAGGATGTCATTATTTTCCCAGTCACCCACTCAAAACCTTAGTGTCACTTTGACTCTCTTTATTCATTATCCTCTCCTTCAGTTGCTAAATCTTGTAAATTATTCCTTGAAAAATGACCTTGTTCTCCTTCAATCTGTGTAAATTCACAGTGAAATCATGAGGTAGTCATATCCCAATTCCCAGACAACATGCTTCTCTTTCCTGGATTGGACATTCAAGACTCCAAAATCTGGCTCACGTAAACTGTCCACACTAAGCTCCACTGACTCCTTATTTGAATTGTCTACTCCATTTCTGGTGTCCACTTGTCATTATCTTAACATGTCAGATACATTTCCAATGCTGCACCTTTTCCTGCCTAGAATTTTTATAACATTTCCTTCCTTTTCAAAGGGCTCTTAAAATAGTTGCCCTGACTCACAAACATCTCATAATTGACTACCTTGTTGTTTTTATCTTTGTATATGTAAAACCTGTCTCTTCAAAGAGATTACAGGAATGAAATAGATATATCCTGTTTTTATAGCCCCAATTTCTGAAAAAGGTCTTTTATTTAGTAATAGTCTTACTGATTACTTTAACTCTTCCCTACAAAGTGCCTAGATAGTGATTACATATTTGTTATTATGTCATTATGTCTCAGTGAAATGTTATTAAATTTTCATGGATATTGCTGTTATTATAGCAATATTATTTTCCTCCATGGAACATTGCCATCACCTGGCCCTTTGAGTGTAAGTATAATAATAACACAAATTTAATTAAAAAATGTTATGTACTCCCAAACCAAGTGGATTCCCTTTTCATCAATAAGACAAAACCTCTATTGAATGTGTTATTGCACTGATAAAGTAATTTCAAAATTAGATTATGATGCAAATGAGTTGGCTAGGTGTTGTTTTTGTTCTTAGTAGAAAGACAAGAGCAGAGTTGTGATTTTGATAGGCTTCTAGTTAAAATGTACTGTTTCTAACTTTTATAGGTGTGCTCTAAAAAATGCAGACTGACCATTGATCAGTCAGTGTTGACTATAGTGTTTTTCTGTGTGGTAGAATACTAACATATTTAATGTCATGGATGAAATGGGAAAAAAAAAACCAGCAGCCTTGAAATGTACATGTTTTACAAATGTTGGCAGCATTTTATTCTCATTGATATTACAAAATCATGTTTCATTTTGTCTTAGATTTTTTAAATGAAGAGGCATGCAAAGAAGGAGTCAGTCGATAGATAAAAGCTAAGAGTACAGGCAGATATGTCTCACAAAATTATTTTTAGTTCTTTATACGAAAAATAATTTGGTTTTAGATGTTATATTATTTTTACTACTTTCCTTCAAGGACGAAAATATATATGTATATTAAAAACTGAAGACATTATATGTTCCACAGACTTCTTATGATAATCTCTTTATAACAAAGAGAGTTATTATCAAGCCAAAGTAGTTTCAGCACACAGTCATTTTCAGCAATTTACCAGGTCAGAGTATAACAAAAGCTTTTGTCTTCCCTTCTGCTTTAGATTAAGTTGTTTATTGAAACTTTTGTACCTAATTTTAAACGGAAGAAATAGTAGCTTTCTATTTTAAAGATTGACATAATAATATTTAAATCTTCAAGTTTATCAAACATATGGCACAAGGCAATGACCTCAACTATTTTTTAAGACTACAAGTGATTATTTGAATGTGGCATTCTTCTTTATAGCCATAAATAAGTAGCATGTTTATAAAACATAATGATAGTCTGTAACAACAAATAAAACATGATTTGTCTAAAACTGTATGTGCAGATGAAAATATCTTATGGCTGCAACATATCAGTTTAGTACATTTGTTTTTAAAAATTATTTGTTAATTGAATTAAATTACATAACAACACACATATGAGAAAAATATCTCATAAAGTACATTGAGTAAGTGCAAATAATTATGCCAGTTTCTAGACCTTACGTGTTTTTAATGCCATAATATCACAGCTCTGAATACATCCTAGAGACAATTCTATTTCCGAATTATTGAAGGAGGCATAGATATAAACATAAACTAGGATGAATTCATATCTTAAAAGAATTTACAGTACATTTTGAAGCACATGTTATGACCTAAATTGATATGGTGATGACAAAAATCTTCCAAGCTACATATCATGTGGGTGTAATTATTAGGATACAATTGTGAGAAAAACAGAAAATGCAAAAACAAAGACATCCAAAGATTTTATGGAAAGTGGCAAGGTATCAGTTGGTTTATAAGACTGGCACATAGTGAAGTTTATACTTAAGACTCAGCTCCTTCAGAGCAAACTCTTGTCTTACAACTCTTTTAAACCTGAGGGTAGAACACAGCACCTAGCCTACAGCAGATTTGTTGGGTTCAGCTGAATCCACAGTAGCAGGGTTTGTAATATGTTCAGTCACATGAAACAGAAATACATGACCCATTTCTGCATGGAGAAGAGCTAGAAATATCGGTTCTACGCTTTTGGGGGCCATCTAAATAAACGTAGGATGAATTTGGTTCATGACATGAATCCCCTGTGATGTTCCTGTGCATATATTTTTAAAAATTCATTTTAGTTTTTATCTAAAATACAGACTTTGGGAGTGGAAGAATTGTATTTTATTTATTTTTATATCAACTCAAGTGCTTCGTAGAGAGAGCTTCACACATAGTAGTAATGAAATAAATGTCTATTAAATTGGTATTCTATCAAATCCCCTGAACACAGATCAAAAACATTTTCTGGAACATGGTTTGCATATTTTTACCAAATAATTATATCCATCCATATGTATATAATATTGTATACATATACACATTCATATGTATGAATGTATTAATATTTATGTAGGCATGAAACATGTTTCAGTATTAGTATCTTTCTTCTAATTTGGAGAGTTAATTTTTAGTCATTATGTATTTTATGTGTTTTCCTTAGAAGTATCTATTACAATTTTTACCTATAATTTTGAAAAAAGGAAAGACTGGGTATTGAAGATTTAAAAAATCTGTTTCACAGTGCAACATCAAGTGTCCTTCCAAATGTGTGTTTTTCTATATTGAGTGTGGGAAGGGACTTTGAAAAGATTTCTTGGAACTTTTTGATATTTAGCAAGCATACATTAAATGCAATAAATTTTTACCTGTATCCTGAGCCTCATCAATTTGATTCTTTCCTTTATCAGTTGTCTAGAGGGAGACTGGGGAAATATTTATCAAACATGCAAATGATTTTAAGCTCATTGGATTAAGTTACATTTTAGGGTAGAAAAGGAGTAAAATTCAACAAATTACCTGTATAAATCATCTCACAAAAATTACATGAACAAAAATGGAAACATGTAAAAAAAAAACGGGGGGATGAATATGAAAGGGAAATGCTCCTCTACTTCCACTTCCCTCATCCTTCTTAACTCAAGTTGGCTTCTGGACTTCAGTATACTGCTAAAGTTACTCTCAGCATCACCTCACAACTGACTTGTAATTGGCAAGTATATTAGTTTCCTATTGCTGTCCTAACCAATTATTACAAACTTAGTGGCTTCAAACAACACAAATTTATCATCTTATAGTTCTGTGGTTAAGAAGTCCACACACAACACAGCTCAACTGCGTCCTCTGCTAAAGTCAAGGAGTCAGCTGGGCTGGGTTCTTATCAGGAAGCTCTGCAAAAGATTCTACTTCCAAGTTCATTCAGGTTATTGGAAGAATTCAGCTCTTTATTGTAGGACCCAGGTCCCTAATTTTTTGACATTTGTCTCCTTTTATCTCATGCCAACAACAATATAGTACATGGAATACTTTGCTTGGAATCTCTGCTGCTCTTCCTGCCTCCAGTTGAAGAAAGATCTCTGCTTCGCAGGGGTAATGTGATTAGAATAGGCTCACACAGGTAATCCAAGATAAAGTCATTTGATATAACCTTAATTATATCCCTTACATAACCTAACACATCATGCAAGTAATGCCAGGGGTAAATAAAGGTTATGTGGACCAAATTTTGCTTACCACACCAGATCTAATTGTTATTCTTACTGCTTAATCTTCACTGACTTCTGCAGCATTTGACATGAAATTATTCACTTATTAAAACTCTAATTCCTTGAATTAAAAAAGACTTATTATTTTTATTGTTTTAATTGTGTTGCCAACACTTCCCACAGATCCATCCCCTTAACAGATGTTTAAATGTACAATACAGAATGAACACAATGTTGTACAGAAGATCTCAAGAACTTACTCATGTTGCACAACTGAGACTTCAAGACTGTTGATTAACAACTCCCTGTTTCTCCCTCCCCACACACCCTGGAAACCACCATTCTACTCTCTGCTTTTATGAATTTCGCTATTTCATATACCTCATATAAGTAGAATCATGCATAAGCATTAATTGAAATAAGACTAACTGTGAATGCTTGGGGCATTATTAATGCAAGTTTTGAAAGGGAGTCCGAATAACAAAAAGTATCATAATGGTTGAAAACATGATTATTGAGTAACAAAGTTTTGCAAATCATACCTGATGGTTAAAAAAACTAATTTTGTCCAGGTGCAGTGGCTCACGCCTATAATCCCAGCACTTCGGGAGGCCGACGTGGGCAGATCACAAGGTCAGGACATGGAGACCATCCTGGGCAACATGGTGAAACCCCGTCTCTACTAAAAATAAAAAAATTTTTAAAAAGCTGGGCGTGGTGGCGCTTGCCTGTAATCCTAGTTACTCGGGAGGTTGAGGCAGGAGAATCACTTGAACCAGGGAGTCAGAGGTTGCAGTTAGCTGAGATTGTGCCACTGCACTCCAGCCTGGTGACAGAGTGAGACTCTGTCTCAAAAAAAAAAAAAAAAAGTAATTTTATGTTGTTTCTTCTAGTGGATCCAGCTTTCCTTTACATTTTCCTCTTCCTGAGTTTGTTCACCTCTTAAATATTGGGGTTTCCCATCCTCACTCAGCATGTTTCCTTTTACATTTACTTACTAGAAAGGTTTTATCTATGTTCTAAATTTCAACAACCCCTGTGCTTATGATCCTCAAATCCATCTCATCAATTTAACAAGCATTTGTTGAGGATCTTTTTTTTCCTGTTAGACCAAATGTTCTGCAAGAACAAGGATCATAATGATACTGTTCTCTGGGGATTCCCAACATTTAACCGGTGTGTTGCATAGAGAATGGCTTTTAAAATGTTTGTTAAATGAATAAATGAGCCAGTGAAAAAAGAGATACAGATATAAACATAAAATTGCAATACAGTGTGACAAATGATACAATTCTACAGGTGGTATAGAATCCTGTACAGAATGAGAACATTTAGACCTATCTGAAATTTTAAGGAAGATTCTTGGAAAGGATGATGCCTGGATTGGATTTGAACACAAATTGCAGACTGGAATTATTTCCTGACTCCAAACAATTTTCTTTCATCTCTTTTGACTTCTTCCCTTGATTATGTCATTATCCTTGACTATGATAACAATAACTGATCTCTGGAGTTCTATCTTACTCACCTCTAGTCCATTCTTAGCTCTGCTGCTCCTGTAATCTTTTTAAAAACATAAACATTACCATAATACCCCGGGTTTATAAACCTTTAAATTCACCCTCATTCTACATGATCAAGTCCAAGCTTCCTAATAAGGTGCCAGTCGGCCTTTCCATCCTCATACTGTCCAGAGTACTTTATAGCCCACTCATACCAACTCTTTTCCAAGGCTTCAATATGCCACACATGGCTGTGGCATATGCTGGTCCTTCTACTTCAAATCCTCAAACCAGCCACCTATCATTATCTAGGAACTCAAGTTAATCCTTCAAGTTTTGTATTAAAGCTTTACCTTCTCTGTGAAATCTTTTTGAATACACTGCATCTCCATCAGCTTAATTTAGTTGAGTACATCTCTGTTTCGTGTTCCAGGGCACCTTATGCATAGCCTGGATATTGCGATTATCCACATTTTTGATTTTTTCAAAATTACTAATCTGTCTTCTCCTGAGTAGGCAATGAACTCCATGAGGGCAGAGGCTAGACTTTTATTTATCATGGTCCTATATGTCTCCCAAAGCCATGATTAAATATGTTATTATTTTACTATTTGCTCTATTTTGAGCATTTTACAAATATTAATTTATTTAGTTCTCAGACACAACTGGATACCATTATTCTGCTAATTTTGCAGAGGAGGACACTGAGGTACAGAGAAGTTAACTCAGTCCAGATTGCTCACCTAATCGGTAGCAGTACAAGGACTGCCCCTACGCAGTTTGGCTCTTGTATCTCTGTTCTTAATCTCTGTCCTGTGGCCTCTTCTGGGGAATTTGTGATTTGTGAGTTACCTCAATATAATGTGAGCACTTTGTAAATAAACAGAGACAAGTTCTCTGTACCATCTATCTCTCCTGTCCATCCACACACGCATACAAACTCATGGTGCTTATAGCCAACAACTGATACTAAAATAACTTTGTTACTTAAACATAAATATCTTCCAAAAATTGACTTATGTTTCTTTCAATGGTCTCTAGGACCTAAAATTTCCAGCGAATCCATTTAGCATTTATTTTATTGTTGAAGTCTCATTCAAAATATTCCTTAAGCCACATCCACTTCTTAATGTTTTTGTTTTTTTCATGTTTTGGCAGATTTTCCTGGTACTTGTGGATTTTATCAATTTATTTTTTTAAAGTTCATAAAACATTTCCTACTCTTTTACGCATTGTTTTACCAGTGATTCAAGAACTGAAACGTAAGCCCTCCTGTATGCTTCTTTACTGTGAAGGCAAAGAGGGCTGGCTTGAGTCACCTGCTTAGACCAATAAAATGTGTCAATTGGAAATGCTTTTCCAAGAGTAGAAAAAAAAAGATCCGAATGTGTAAATATTCATTATATAGCTTTGAGGAGGGAACTAGTAGAAAATATTTATAGGTTTTTTGTTCCCAACGGGGTGTGAGAATCCTAGTATGAAGGGGACCTTCCTGTAGCCAGAGGCCGTGACTCTCTGTTTGGACTGACTCTGCAACATTAGCTTCTAGTTAATGGGAACTGTCAGCTACAGTGCACCGAGCTGTCACGTTTATAGTGTACGTGTTAAAGCCAAAATGATGAAATTTAATTTATCCTTGATATGCCACCATTCCCACCTCTAAAAGTATCAGAAATTATGGAGGGATTCAACATCCAAGGTAACAGTTTCAAAGAAAAAAGAAAATGACCAAGGTCTTGTTTTTGCTGCTGGTGATTCTATTATCATTCTACTATATTCTTTTTAGAAGCATCATAGGAATATATCAATGTTTAAATATTTGATTTTACAAAGACATAGGTAAGCATTTTTTTTTTAAATAAGAAAAGGAAAAAAGGAAAGGTAAAAGGCAAAACAATAAAATATAACACGTTGATGGTTAGCAAAGTAAATACCCATTGTTGAGTTTTTAAAAACGTATCTTACCTTTTGTCTGGCAAACAGGAAACATTTCACTGGTCATTCCCAGAGGTTTTACTCATAAATACTGTATTTTAAGCAAATATAGTACAGGCTTCTGGCAGTGTTGACCTTGTGTAATGTGAGAACACATGCAATGGTGTGCATGTTTTGTAAGTGTGCTTCAGGTTGGAAATCAATTTCATTTATTAAATTCACTTGTTTTTCATATTTTAGCTAGTTTTTCATATTTATTAAATTCACATATTTTTCATATTTTAGCTAGTATTTTTCATATTTCATATGTCAAAAATTAGAACATTTCACTAATACATCATCTACTAAGAATAGTGAATAATGCTTTTGCTTTGAATCACAAATTTATTATATTTTAGATTCTTTGAGATAATTTACTTAGTTGGTTTGGATGAAGTGTCACAGGATTTTTATATGGTGGTTAAATGGGAAAGAGTCCCTATTATTGCATTTAAAAATATCTACTTCAACCATTTGTTGACAATAACATTGGAAGGTACTTTAAAAATAAAACTTATCAAGTAACGAGTAAAATGTATTTCTTACAAATGTTTTTCCTTTATAACTTCTACATTTTATGTCGTATCTCTTTTGCTCAAGAAGGAAGCAAAAATTATAAATGTTAATGTATTCATTCTGAGCCTATCTGGATTTTATAGATTATAGAAATTGATATATCGGAAATCTTAAGCTTCTTGGTACGTTATGTGGATCAATAATAAATCAGACATAATGGAGTTTTCAGGTTTCTTACCAGCTAATTAATAAGAAATTAAGGTAAATTTCATATTAATGACTATGTGTGATAAAAATCAAACTAAATAAAGGAATGCAGATTGTAAAGACTTACACTTTGATTCTGTGACCAATTTATTTTTCCTGTTGGTTATAAAATATTAAATTTAAAATAGCTAGTCTATCAGTCATTCTCAGCTCTTGATTCACTTTTACTCTTGGCAGATCATCTGGTTCTTTGTTTTGTTCATTCCAGGTAGTATTTTAGTTGCTTTGAGGAGTGGAGAGGGGGTTATTGAGTTGGTTGGTTGATTCATTTGAGGACATTTGATGTATACTATGGTAGCTTTGTTTTGTGCATGTGGATATAGAGTGGATTGGTTGGTTGGTTTAGGGCCATTTAATAAGGGTTGAGATAGCTTTGTTTTGTGTACAGGATATTGGGTGGGTTGTTTGGTTGTTTGGTTTATTTGAGGGCATTTGATGTGAGTTGGGGTAGCTTTGGAGCAGAGGTTTGAGAAGCAGTTTGCTAAGATCACTTTTAGTAGAATAACTTAAGGCAAGACATAAAATCTTCTGTTGATAGTAATGAACTGAAGATATTGTAGCTCTAAATGATAATAAACTTCTTCTATTTGTAAAGTAAGGTATAATGTAAATGTAAAGTAAGATATAAATGCATAGAGTAAGATAATTGAAAATGTTTCAACAATTTGAATAACTTAATTTTCACTTAATTAAGTGGTTATTCAAAGACATTAAAGAAATTATCCTCTTTGGGCATTTTTAGATGGCTTGTAGTTGTGAAACAGCAAAAATCAAGACAGCATTTATAATTCACATTGTGCAAAGCTTAATGTCAGGCACCGATTTTCTGGGTGCATGCTTGCTGAGTATGCAAAATTCCTCTCCATCCTACCTCTCCAGATTCATTACATACCAGCTCTCATGAGCCAAAGGGCCACATCTGTTGCTACTATTTGGGAAGACAGCAACACCTGGAACCACAAAAGGATTCATATGGCTGTTTCCCTTTGAAATAGGCAACTGAGAAGAGTTGTTATATAAAGTGTTTAGTTACACAAAGTCATTTCAGTCTTAAGCTGTTTATATACAGAAACACTGCCAATGCTATGAATTTAGCTTACTTTGTTTTCAACCAAAAAAATCAAGCAATGAACATATTTACATGTTCTGAAAATAAGTAATTTTGTTGTAGTTGACATCCAAAAGAAGGTCTTCTCCAAATCTCTTTTCTCAGGGCTGTTTCCACATCAGGGTGGAGATAATATTTTTTAATCAAAAGAATATATCCCTTTATTATATCTTTCTAGGTACCAACATTTTATTTTTTATTTGTTTAAATGTAAGGAGTACAAGTGCAGTTTGATTACATGGGTATAATGTATAGTGATGAAGAATGGGCTTTTAGTGTAATCATTACCTGAATAGTCTACATTGTACCCATTATATAATTTCTTATCCCTAACTTCCTTCCCACCGTCCTACCCTCCAAGTCTCCAATGTCTATTTTCCCACACTCTATGTCCATATGTATACATTATTTAGCACCCCCTTCTAAGTGAGAACATGCAGTATTTGACTTTCTGATTCTGAGTTGTTTCACTTACGATAATTACATCTAGGTCCACCGATGTTGCTGCAAAAGACATGATTTCATTCTTCTTTATGGCTGAATAGTATTCCATTGTGTATATCTATACATATCACATTTTTTAGCGATTATCCATTGATAAACACTTTGATTAATTCCATATCTTTGCTATTTTAAGTAGTGCTTCAATAAACATATAAGCGCAGATGTATTTTTGATATAATGGTTTATTTTCCTTTGGGTAGATACTCAGTAATGGGATTGCTGGATTGAATGATAGTCCTATGTTTAGCTCTTTGAAAAATGTCCATACTGTTTTCCATAGAGGTTGTACTAATTTGCATCCCCGCAAAGAGGGTATAAGAGTTCCCTTTCTTCTCTATACTCACCAACATCTGTTATTCTTTTTTTTTTTTGACTTTTTAATCATAGCCATTCGACTGGTATAAGATGATATCTCATTGTGGTTTTAATTTGTATTTCTCTGATGATCAGTGATATTGAGTATCTTTTTTTAATCTTTTTTTATTTATTTTTTATTTTTTTATTATACTTTAAGTTCTAGGGTACATGTGCATAACGTGCAGGTTTGTTACATATGCATAC